>NC_090918.1:4788600-4931100 GCF_040956055.1 Brachionichthys hirsutus | reverse complement strand
CGCGGTGCAGAACCACCACGTACATCTGATTGGCCGGGTACGGGAAGTGACGGTGGATCCGCATGGCTCCGCCCCCGGGCCTGCTAGAGCCACGCCCGGCGGCACCGCCCTCTGCCATGACGGACACCCGGTTCACCTGATGGGAGGACGAGGACGACAAGGTGAATCTGTAGCAGGATGCTATCGCTAATAGCTTCAATGCTAACGCTAACGTTAACAACCCGCTGAGGTGAGTAGCAAGATGCTATCGCTAATAGCTTCAATGCTCTGAAGTCTGGATCGTCATGGTTCCCAGAGGACGATCCCCGACGCTGGCGACCCGTTAGCATCGTGCTAATCCGCCGTACCTCGAGCCGGTCGGCGTGCAGCACGATGACTCTGGTGGCATTCCCGGCCTCCAGCTCGATGCTCACGTCTCCGGAGAAGGTGAAGTTGTCCATGTGGACGGCGAGCTGCAGGTCGTAGTGGCGAGGTCTCACCAACGCCGGCAGCCGCGAGCTCCTCCAGGGTTGCCCCGCCTCCTCGTCGCCCCGGCTCCCGTTCGACTTGGACCCGACGCCGCTCCGTGGGCGCGGCTCTCCGGTCGGCCCGCCGCATTCCTCGGAGCGGACGCCGAGCGCGACGGCCACCGCCGTGACGATGATGAGGATGAGGATGGACAGGGCGAAGGCCAGCATCAGCCGCTTGTGCACCGTGATGCGGCGCTCCGTGGTTCGAGGTCGGACCGCCACAGACTCCGCCCACTGGTCCGAGAGGCTGCGGCTGTTACGCATGGCGCCGGGGCTGCGGTCGTTTAGCTCTGTGGTGGTCGGATCAGGATCCGGCTCGCCGTTAAAGAGTCTCCCTCGCCGTTAGAGAGTCTCCCTCGCTGTTAAAGAGTCCCCCTCGCCGTTAGAGTCCCCCTCGCCGTCAGGGAGTCTCCCTCGCCGTTAAAGAGTCTCCCTCGCCGTTAAAGAGTCCCCCTCGCCGTTAAAGAGTCTCCCTCGCCGTTAAAGAGTCCCCCTCGCCGTTAGAGAGTCTCCCTCGCCGTTAGAGAGTCTCCCTCGCTGTTAAAGAGTCCCCCTCGCCGTTAGAGTCCCCCTCGCCGTTAAAGAGTTTCCCTCGCCGTTAGAGAGTCTCCCTCGCCGTTAGAGAGTCTCCCTCGCCGTTAAAGAGTCCCCCTCGCCGTTAGAGAGTCTCCCTCGCCGTTAGAGAGTCTCCCTCGCCGTTAAAGAGTCTCCCTCGCCGTTAAAGAGTCCCCCTCGCCGTTAGAGAGTCTCCCTCGCCGTTAAAGAGTCCCCCTCGGCGTTAAAGAGTCTCCCTCGCCGTCCGTCTGTCCTGCAGCTCCCTGGTTCTATTTTTAGAATCCTGACCTCTGACCCGGACCCCGCTGGACCGTAGATGGTCGTGTTCTTTGGTTTTGATGCTGCTGAAGATGTGGCGATACAGAGACTGTCAAAGCTAATCAGCTAGGTAGCATCGGAAGGGGGGGGGGGGGGGGGGTTACTATTTATGGGATGTTGTTACCATGGAGACCATTCAGCGTTACAGATTATTTTGATTACATCCCGCTGAGGCCCCGCCTCCAAACTAGACATTTAAAAGTTCTGTTTTTAGTCAAAAAGAGATGAAAAGGATTCGGCTTTCCGGTGGGGGGGGGGGATCAGTCACTCCCTCACCGGGAGATTAGTTTTTCCCGTGGATCAAACAGAGGACGGCGGGGGGGGGGGGGGGGGGGGGCGGTGATTGTTACCCGTCAGATCCGGTTTAGAAGTTTCAATCGATTGTTGGGATCCGGATCAGCTCCGGTCTTCCGGTGACTTCTCCTCTCGCGCCCGTTCGGATCCGGGTCAGACCCGGGTCGGAGCCGGTTCTTCTTGGTGTGTTCCGGTGACGGGTCCAACCGGGACTGTCCGTTGCGCTACCGACAGAAACGCGTCATCAGATTTGGGTGTCAAATAATCCGTTATTGATCCGCGTCGGAGCCGAGAATCCGTTCAGAGCGATCTGCGGGGTCCCGTTAACGGTTAACGCGTCACAGGTCGGTTCCAGCGTGGAAACACCGAGCCGTGACGCGCACCGTAAATCCCCGCAGGGACACCGGGTCCGTTTCCACGGAGCCCCGGGATGAAACCCGGGTCAGGTGGTTTATCCGGGGCGGAGACGCGCTCCTCCGGTGCCAACAGACCGGAACGTCCTCAACTTTTTAGCGCACGGAGAGCTGCTCTCTGCCGGTGGTGATGATGAGGATGATGAGGATGGTGGACAAAAACGGTGGAGAGCAACCCGCGGTGTGCGCGAGTCGGGAGGATGCTGCTCCAACCGGGAGTCACGGGGGGCGGGGCGAGGGGCGGGGCGGGTGAAATGAAACTCTGTCGGGTTCTGCTCCATTTAGTTCTTCTCTTCTCTCTCTGCTTCAGACCAGACCAGAGGTACAGGAAACATGCCCATATATGGATATCCTTAAGCAAACATTATCAGGGGGCAGCGACGTCACACTTCACCTGCCGAGGGCGTGTCCATGGAGGGTCTGCGTGGATACCCCCCCCCCCCCCCTACGCAGACACCAGGGGCTTGTTGCTGTTTCCATGACAACAGCAAGCATCGATCATTGTCTTTTCTGTGTAAGAATCAGGAAACGTAACGGTTACCTAGGAGACCAGCCAGCCAAAGACAGGCCCTGTCTGGCTGTCATCTGTTTCCCTTCAGGAGTCAGGAGGCGGGGTCAGAGGTCACAGCAGGCCCCGGTCTAATTAAAATAAAGCACTCAACACAGAAAGAGCGTCCTCGATAAACAGCGTTCAGAAAGTCCCGCCTCCACCGGTCATGAGACTCTTTGGAACCGGGTAGCTATGGTAGCGCTGCTAACATCAAGTTTGACCCAGTTTGGTCACATTACAGCCATAAATATGATGGATTCAGTGATTGGCTGGTTTCAGGAGGAGGCGGTTCCGTTCGACAGGCTCCACCCAATGATGGAGGGAGCAGAGGAGCAAAGGGAGGACAGACACGGAGGAGACGGAGGAGGTCCGGGTGAATACTCATCCTTCAATGAGGGGGGGGGGGCTTCTCTATACCAGGACCCGGACCCGGGTCAGAGGACGAACCCGGTCCTCGTTGGCCCGTAGCGGTTCATCTGAGTCCATGTTTACTCAGACAGCAGGACCCGAACCCGGCCCGTAGCGGTTCATCCATTTAAACGTCGGTGAGGCCGAGGCTTCATCAAAGAGCTCAAACAGGAAGAACAACGCTGGCAGATTCAAGGGGTTCTCTTCTGGAAGGTTCTGCTTCGGGGCTCTAGTTAAGGGAAAGACCCGGTGGACATCTGAGACCCGGTGGACATCCGAGAGGCCTCTTCAGTCCGGAGAGGCTGCTAGAGAGGTGATGAAGGTGGAGCATCTTCGTCCGGTTGATTCTTTTTTGCCTCGACCTGGATGACTGAGAACCTGCAGAAATCAGTCAGGCTGTTCGTCCTCCTCTGGCCTGCACTGCCATCTAGTGGCGGAAGGTCAAGTTACCTCGGTGGCGAAAAGCGTGTGGACACGTCATTTGATCTTTTCCATCAGGCTAGCTAGCCGTCACGCTAGCATCCACCGGGCTAGCTAGCAGTCAGGCTGGCCGTCAAGCTAGCGTTCATCAGGCTAGCTAGCGGTCAGGCTACCGTCAAGTTAGCGTCCATCAGGCTAAGCTAGTAGTCAGGTTAACCGTCAAGCTAGCGTCCACCAGGCTAGCGTCCATCAGAAGCCAGTCAGCACAGCCTTGTGGGTAATTCAGTCCGACTTTATTTGGAAACGAGCACAGATTTTACAGATCGTGTCACATTCAGTTGAAATCACTCTAGCGGGGCCGTGGTGTGCTTACGGTCTGCGGGAGACCTGCAAACTCAGCCCAGAGCTGCTGCTTGGTGCGCCGCATGGCTTCATCCTCATTGATCATCACTCAGTCACAGACTCTGAAACGGACTGCACATGTTTGGGTCTTCAGCTTCCTGTTCTGAACAGACTTTTAGTTCCTTCTTTTAACGACACACGTCGGACCGACATGATTTACATAGACGCACACTTAGCTTTGGACAACACGCGCATCAACAGTTGTACATTCTTACAAACACACTGATGACCGACAGTTTAAAGGTTCTTCTGGCCGACGGGTTTAACCCGAGGAGGGTCCGGAGGCGTTTCCTCGGAAACGGAGACATCAGAGGGAAATCTTGGGCCACTAGTTTATATTTACAAAAGAAACGGCTACAAAAACAGTCAGTGCAGATTCTGATCGGGTTCAAAGAATCGGGCTTGGAATGTAAAGCTAGAGGAGGAAACTATTTTCTGTGAATGTTCAAAAATTGGGTTTATCATTTCATTTTTTATTAGACTAAAAGGTGTTAGCCTTTAGCCACCTTGCTAACAGAGCAACTTAAGGCTTAATGGCAACCGAGGCACTAGCATGTTCCTGGCTGGCGGTAGCAATAGCAGGTTAGCTTAAACGTTATCCTTTGGCGTGGGCGGGGCTTAAGAACAGTGTTGCGACCTCCTCGGGTTACCAGGCCTGCAGCCAGATGAGGTGAAGATTAATTCTACAAGTCTCAGTTACGCGAGACGGCAAGGACAACGCATAGCAACAATTACACACGAGATACCGTGATTCACACAAAAATAAATGTTTGCAATATTTTCTACAATAGAAAGCCAGAGGGGGGGGGGGGGGGGGGGGGAAGTGCCGCTTTCGCTCCCAAATCAAATCTTCCCGCAGCATGCCACGCCCCTTCCTGTCGCTCACTCAAAAGGCAGCAATATTATACAAAAGTAAAGAAGGGGAGGTCGTGGGCAGAGCTACATCCTCCTGTCATAGTGCAGAGGTCAGCGCTCATGGGTTCGGGGTTCGCTTCAGTAGCCCTTCATGGCAATGGAGGCTCCGCCTCCGCCGTCGTGACGTTTGACCTGATGGATCATCAGTAGCGAGATCAGAAGACCCATCAGCTGTAAAACAGGAAGTCGGTTACAGACACAGGTGGAATAAAGGTTCACATTGTAGCCGTCAGATCGATTGAGGGTTCATTTTATTCTGAAAGTGCATTTTTTCTACTTCCTGTTTTTATTCCCCCCCCCCCCCCCCCCCCCCCATCGACAAACACGCCTTTATAATTTTGCGAATTAAACATATTTTAAAGATGCAATGTCGTTTTCTGAATAACCGGCGCAGTCAGAGAACGCAAAACAAACAGGGGGCGGAGCTTACAGCGGTGACGGCAAATCCGAAGAAGAGCCCATGGCGATCTGGAAGATGATGTCGACCCACATGAAGATTACCTCGCCGCAGCCCTGCGGGGAAGAGACAACGATTGATTGACGAATTGATCGACTATTGATCGACCGACGGACTAACTGATTACCTGCTCATAGATTCTGTCTGGTCCACTGGCTCCCTGCAGGAAAACAAGACCACGTTAGAGAAAGACCAGCCGACGGCCAATCGATAACAGGAACCAAACCATCCAATCAAAAGTCACCTCGCCATTTCCGTTAAGGTTTTATCGACTAACCGAAGGTTTGTTTTTGCATCCAGATGATCCGAATCCTCCGAAGCCCCCGTATCCTTGTCTGGCGTCGCAGGTGCAGGACTCCGGGATGTTGTCGCCCCAGTCGGAGGCGCCGACCACGCCGCAGCACCGAGACTGAAAGCAGCGCAAACATCAACGGCTGCTAGCGGCTCCGGGAGACGCTACGATGCTAAGCCACCGTGTTCATTTAAGTTTAGCTTCACATCGTAGCACGTTTGAGGCTAAATAAAGCAAGCTAACGGCAGCTGCGTTTAGCCTAGCTGCACATTGTAGCGGGTTGATGATGGGAACATTACGGTTTGCTGCAGGCCATCCAGCATGGTCCTCAGCTCCTCGTCTTCAATGATCATCTTGGACACCTCAGAGGATGTGCTCTCAAAGCTGGTCTTCAGCTGTAAGAGAAAAAACAAAATTAGCATCAATATAACCACCAAGCTAGTAGCTCCAATAATTAGTCAGCAGGAAGTCTTTTAAAATAAGACAGTAAACAACCATAGCATTGATAAACGGCGCTAGTTAGCAGTCTAATTATAGACTGCTAATTAAATAATTAGCAGTCTATAATTAAACATTCACTATTCCTTCAATAATAAATACATTTGTCAGGAGTAAGCATAGAAAGGGTTAAAGGTTAGGCTTCAATATTGAGGGAGGAAAAACAAAGCAAAGTGGGCTTTAGAATGAGCATTAGCATGAAGCTAAAAATAAAATCTACTAATTGTAGGTTACGTATCGATAGCGTTAGCGTCCAATGAGCTGAACAAGAGAAACATGGCAGCATTAACACAGGGAAGGACTGTATGTAGAGCACACATTAGCATATAGCTTGTAGCGGGGCAGTTAGCATGAGAAAAGAATAAATAGGGAGGGCTAATTTATTAAATTATCTTCTTCCTCACATCTGTGCATTTTATTTTTATCGACTAGCGCTGTTAGCCTGTGAATTAGCACCTTGTGGTTTCATGCAAAACAGCATTTTTAGGAAAAGAAAAACTTGATGAGCGTAATGTACAGATTAAAGAGCTAGCAGTTAGCATGAAGACATGGCAGCTGTTAGCAGACAGACAGATGGACGACCTTGTTCCGATTGACGACGATAATAATGCCGAAGATCAGCATGATGATCATTCCGACTCCCATGAAACCTGCAAACTGCAAAGATACACGTGTGAAATACGACAGGCCTCGTTCGAGCGCTGCGATTGGCCAATAGAATGATCACATGGACTGATTCCTGATTGGTCGGCCAGGGTACGTACTATTTTGATGGCGAGTTCTTTCTCAGAGCAGCCAGCATAAATGCCCAGGCAGGAAATGCCGAGGACTCCGATGGCAAAGACCCAAGTCCAGGCCAGGCTCGGACCGCCGAACGACGACAGCTGGTCCACGAGACGGGGAGACAAGGAGACAAACGGGACGTCATTCACGCACGGAGACGCGAGGCCTTCTCCCGGCTGGGAGCAGAACCCAAAGAGTCACAAGGAAATCATTTTAAAATGCAACGGCCATAAACGCCGGCTCCTCCTCCCGGTCTCCGCCCCCCGGTCTCCGCCCCCCGGGTCTCCGCCCCCAGCCTCGGAGGATGGAGGACGGAGACCTAAAGATGGCTGATGTAATTTCCAAGAACCGAAATGGAAAGTTTAATTGGATGAGCCGTTCGTCCGCCCCGTCAGGACGCCGGTCCTCTTCCTGTTATTGTGCTGGTAGAGAGTCGACTGAGAACGGAAATCCCCCCCCCCCCAATCTGTTCTGCATTAGGAGGCCTCAAACCCCCCCACGCCGGCGGCGGCCGCCTCGCCGACCGGAGCAGCTGCTTTTGATTCCCATGCATCGAGGCCTGGTTGCACAACCGGCCTGTTTTCAATAACAGACACAACCAAGCCCTCCGATTGGCTCATCGCGCATGTGACTCAGTTTACAGGAAAGGCGGCGCTCGTTCTGCCTGCAGACATCCCATAACGAGCGGCTATGAATGCCTGTTTGGCAGCGACCACCGTCCCAACAGAAACAAAGGAACTCATCTGGTCAAAAAAAGAGGGCTGGACCCGGCATTTCCACGGGAACGCCGTTTCCCTTTGGATGGAGCCAGGCCAATGGCCCCCCTGTACACTCTTTATGCCAAGCTAATATGCACGATGCTAAACTAAGCAAGGATGAAGGCTATTCAAGAAGCTATTTTAAGATCAAGAAAACCTTGACTTTATCAACTTTGAATAATTTCCCCCCCCCCCCATTTACACTCATTATACAACGAGCAGGTATGCTATGCTAGGCTAAACTAAGCTGGTTGTTGTTTACCTGATGGCTGTAGGCGCTGGACTTCACCGCCGCGTAGATCAACAGGCATCCCAAGATCTGAGGAGGAATCAGTCATGATTCATGATTTAAACATCTTTAAAAATAATTTAGCAAAGAAATGGCAGAAATCATGATAAATCACTCAAAATTATTTGTTAGGCCCTTAATACATTTTAAAATAAATTTACATTCATAATCTGCTTTAATTATAATGTTATTTTCCTGAAATGTCAAACAGATCCTCGACGTTTCAAAGTTCCCTTTCAGGGAATGTTTATTTTGCATTTGGTACAATTAAAAACTCTTTGAAGTGAAACAGCATTTCACCACCCTTGATTCGGTCATGTGACTTGTTACCGAGCAACAGGACTGTGTGGGCGGGCTTGGCTACAGCAGCCATTAGCCTGCAATTAATATGATTCAAGATTTAATTCTTGCATTACCTTGGTAACAGAAAACATTCATTATTGCTATTATTAAAAAATAATAATTAATTAAGAAGTCACTTCTGTTAAAAAGCCTTAAATCAATAAACGTAAGTCGGGCGTGTTCATGTTTGTGAATCATAGAATGGATTGTTAATGACTGATGCAGTGAAGTGACGTCACCGTGGGGCGTTCTGTCCAAAATGTCTCCTTGCTGCTAGGGGGAGGCAGAGCACCAGGGACCAACAACGGAACCAATCATGCTGCGGGGAACCCGCACATGCGTAAAAAGCGCGTCCTGATCCAATCAAGCGTTCTGATACTGAATTAATTGATTAATTATTTGTTAATTTAACGTCTTCAAAAGCGTAAACAACAAAATAGACGCAGAACTTCATTTTAAAACCAATATTTTGTTTGTTAAAGTTGAATAAATTAGCTTTGAAGCCAAAATGTAATCTGCGACGGAAAAAGAGGGCGTGTCCGACGGGAGGGGGGGGGGGGGGGGTTCGGTGTTTTCAGACCTTAAACCACTCTATTTCGATCCTTTTCGAACAGGTGACGCTTTTAAGGCAGGTTTTAAACTGGACCTCAGCGGGAGATTCTGTTTCCGGTCAGAAAACGACCCAGAAAAGCGGCAGACCCTCCTGAGAGAGAAGAAAGGGGCCCGGGGGGGGGGGGGGGGCGTGAAATATGAGCCCCCGACCACACGTCCAGAACCGCTCCGTTCCTGGAAGTGGCTGTTCCGACCAGCCCATAAAAACCTGATCGATGTTCGATGTTTCAGACCCGATCCGGCCTGTTCACCTAAAAACTAACTCTTTTGTGAGTAAACATGTTTGCCAACATTTCCTGTTGGGCTTTTCCTCCGAAACGGAAAATAGGAAATAAAAAAGCTCTTTGATCTAAAGTTTGTTTTTTCAGTTCCGACCCACGGAAGCTGGACTCTCTCTCCCCGCGAGTTTAATCTCGCACGTTTTGGGTATTTTCTTTTTTGCCCCCCCCCCCCCCGACCCAAAACGAACCCAAAACGAACCCAAAACGAACCCGAACTGAATCCGAACTGAATCCGAACTCACCGCGAACAGCACGTTGAAGAAGATGAAGAGGCATTTCAGGCATCCGTTGATTTTCGCCATGGCGCGTTTCTGTCCGGGAGAACGAGGAAGGTGCGGGAGCGGGATCGGCGTGCGTGTGATGGCGTGCAGCTGCGCGTGCCGTTATAACGTGCGTGCAAGGCTGAAGGTGAACGCAGAGCTGCGACGCGCAGATCCGGTCTGCAGGACGGCGGGTCTCATCTCGAATCCCGAAGAGCCAGAAAGTTCAAAGAGTCGAACTCAAGTTCGGTTCCTCTGGAGAACGTTCTGGACCGGTTCGGCTTCAAAGATCACGGTTATTTTTCATATATACATTTTAAATTTGGTTTTTTTGAGGTGTTCTAATTCAACCAATCAGAGTGCTTTCCCTGTAAAGCCAGGTGTGTCTCAGTCACCTTTACCTGGGGGGGGGGGTGCCTGGACCGGGTCCGACCGGGTCCGACCAGGTTCTGGTTGATTCTCGGCTTTTGAGATCAAATCTTTTTTGACTTTATTCCTTTGATCAGATTTGTCTTTGCTGCAGCTAAAAACACGATCAATACCTGAAAGATATTGATTACCGATCACGACTCATCCGATCCATTCATAACTTTTGAAGCTTTATTGACAAAAACATTTACACAACTCAAGTTTTCCTTTTTTGTTTACGATTAAAGACCGCAGAGCATTATTTCATTTTCATTAACAAAAATAATTTAAAAAGAAAAACAGCTTTAAAAAATCTACAAAGGCATGAAGTGCTGGAGGCCAGGGTGAGGAGATGAAGCGCTCCTCTCTAGCTGCTCTGGATCTAGGAAGTGTTTACTGCTGTTGATGGAGGCGACCACGGCCCGCCCCCGCCCCCCAACCCCCATGAGGGTGGAGATAATGGCTCCATCCTTCCTGCAGAACTCTGAGACCGAGTAATAAAATGGTCAAAAAGGAAACGCTGCCGCCTGGGGGGGCGTGACGTCACGTTCGAGCTGGAAGAAGAGAGAGAAGAAGAGGAAGAGAAGAGGGACGGCCACGCCCACCTGACGAAGAAAATAAATGGAAGCAGAAAAAACAATAGGAAGAAAGAAAAAATATTGACCACGCCCACATGTAAGATCTCAAGTGCCCCGCCCCCAATGTGTGACGAAACTTTAACATTAAACTCCGATCGTTTTTCTTCCATAGAAATGTAATCAACCAATCAAATCAAAGAGTTGTGTCGTCTGCCTTCTGACTCCACCCTCATGAACCGCCTCCCTTCTGACGTCAAACAGCGCCTGTTCTGACTTGTTGCTATGGTTTCTTAGGTATGTTCAACCATTATACTCGTTTGAGTTTTCCGTTTGTCCTGTAATCCTTGTGGAAGTTGAGTCATCATTTCATCCTCTGCTCCTCCTCCTCCTCCGCTCCTCCTCTGCCCCCCCCCCCCCCCCCCGCCCTCCTCTGCTCCTCCTCTGCTCCTCCTGGAAGCTGTTCGTGTCTCGGACACTCTTCGGTCCAGATATTACTGCAGTAATACCTGCAGGTATACTTCTCTCCCCATCCCTCCCTCCCTCTCCCCCCTTTCTCCCTCCCCATCACCCCCCCCCCCCCCTTTTTCCTCCCCCCTCCCTCCTCCTCTCTCAGTGTTGTTGTCGATGCCAGGAAGTGGATCCAGTCAGCGGATTGGAATGCAACCTCCTTCTCTCTGGGTTCTGGCCTGAACTGAACCCCGGGGGCCACCGTAGAAACCGGTCCGCTGGTGTTACCTGTTGCTATGGTTACCTGCTGCTGAGGATGACAACCTCTTTATTTTCATTTTCAGTCAAACTGAATCTCTGCCGTTTGGTAAAAGTCGAAACATCAGAGCTTCAGCCCTTCAGAACCAGAACCAGAACCAGAACCAGAACCCTCGGAGAATCTTTCTACTCACAGGAAACATCTGGACACGCCCATGTAGGGAGGCTGCCAGCCAATCAGGATACGGGAGTCGTCCTGGTGGGAGTGTCTGTCAGGAATGTGCCGGAGTTACGAGGAAGATTGTTTACATCAGGAAACAGAATGCCTTCTCCTCCTCTGCTCCTCCTCCTCCTGCTCCTCCTCCTCCTCCTGCTCCTCCTGCTCCTCTTGCTCCTCCTCCTTTGCTCCTCCTCCTCTGCTCCTCCTGCTCCTCCTCCTGCTCCTCCTCCGCCTCCTCCTCCTCCTCCTCCACCACACGAACTGACTCCTCCCATCATAGCAACAGTCTCTAATGGTGGGCGTTGGGGGCGTGTCCTCAGTGGGATGACATGTTATGTCTGAGGCTGGTCTGGAGGCCGTGATGTGAATCGTGATTCTGGAGCCAGAACCCCCCCCCCCCCCATCCGGGACACCTTCACCCTTTTCCTGGCCTCCTTCCCGGAATCCACCGATAACGGCGCCGGCTTCACGCCGTCAGAGCGGCCGGAGGGTGGGCGGAGCCCATCGGGATAATGGCGCTCGTTTCTAATCGGGTTATCTGCTGGGGAGCAGGATGCACGCCGCCGATCAATCCAGTTTAGCTCCGTTTGTCCCGTCAGGCTTTTAATGATGTGGGCTGAAACGGGGAGAAGGGAGTCCATTAGGACTCATTTCATTCATTTCATTTCAAATGGTGGACATAAACAGAACCTTGTCCTCGTCCCTCCCGGTGAGCTGTGGGGTTCCTCAAGGCAGCATTCTAGGGCCGTTACTGTTCCTCCTATACATTAACGACATGACAAATACCTGTCTGGTGATAGTATGGCAACTAAGGTGATCAAAAAACACGGTGTTTTTTGCATTGAAATTAGGCTGAAAAAGTCGGGTCGTGTTATATTCGGGGTCTAGACATTATACCCATTCTGAACACTAGATGGCGCCAGATATCGTTACAACTAATGGTGAACTGAACTCCCCGGGCCAAAGCGAACGCCTATCATTATTTTATTGCGATGTTTTTCCTTATTCATATGTGGTGAGATGTGTTTGTGTGGATGTGTGTGTGTGTGTGTGTGTGCGCGCATCCAGCTGGGGCGTGTCCCGCCAGAGCGAGCGAGTGTGTGTGAGAGATAAAGAGAGAGAGCGCGCAGAGCAGCAACAGAAAGAACTCTGAGACAGAGATATGCGAGCGATAGGAGGAAACTGAGTTTTGTTTAACAGTGCAAGTAAAATAAAGCAGCTTCAGTGATTCAGCACGTCTGGCCGGTGTCCATCTTGTGTTGCTGCGCTTCAGCCTTTGTCCCCAGCGAAGTCTGGAAGTTAACCCCGGAGGCGCTGGAGAACAATGATCCCCCCAGTTAGACTTCACTTTGATGGTTAATGCAGTTATTGCAATTTTGTTGTTTTATCAGTAGATTGGTTTATTTACATTTTAAAAACCAGAAGCCATTCATTTACAAATGTGATTGCGCTTTAGTTCACATATTTAAATGTTCAGATCTTAAGATGTGACAGTTTTTGCATGATTTGAATGTGGCAAAATAACATGCTTTTTCTCTCGAATTTATTGTTATAATCATTTGTTTCAGATGTACTGTAATTATTTTCTGTATAAAAATTGAAATCAGTGTTCAAAAAGTATTTTCTCAAACTTGAGTCTTGAAAAAGAGGGGGCCGTATTATATCCGGGGTCGTGTTATATTCGGGCCAATACGGTACTCTAATAAACCTTCAAGTACTGAGAAACATGCTAATGCTAACTCATTCTGATGAGACGCTAATGCTAACTCATTATGATGAGACGCTAATGCTAACTCATTATGATGAGATGCTAATGCTTGCTCATTGTTAGACACTAATGCTAACTCATTATGTTGAGACGCTAATGCTAACTCATCATTGTAAGATGCTAGGACACACTCGGTGTTGGATAATCGACGTACAACCATTTGTTGTTTGTGTCGTGTTCTGTTGTTTGCTAGCTGTTGATGATGTCATGGCTACACGGCCGTTCCTTTCGGCCAATCGCTGTCCACTTCTGTCCTGTCGTCTCCTTCCCGGTTCTTGCATGGAATCAGCGAGAACGAGGGGGGCGGGGTCTGGTCGTGACTGTGGACCTGGAACCAGAACCTCTAGGCCCCCGTGTTCTGGTCTGTTCTCAATCTGAAAGCCGAGGGCAATTGTTTACATGTCAACAAGATGTTTTTACTAGCAGGACCCGCCCACATCATCCAATTAGCATTCTTGCTGCATGACGCTGCGTTTGGCTAGCCGGGTTCTGGGTGTTTGTGGGTTTCCGGCGGCGCTCGGAACCAAACGCTGAAACGAGAGGAAACGAGATGAAACCGGAGGAACGAGGCGCTGCAGGACAAGCCCGCCCCCCCCCGTGGCCGCTGGGCGGAATTACACCAAAAGACCACACCTCTGACCAATCAGCTTTATTGATGGCACGCCCATCAACGACGAGAGCCAATCAGCAGCAAAGCTTCCTCCTTCATGATTCTACTGTGGATAATACATTATTCCTCTTTTAGATGATATAGTTATACTTTAATTATTAATTAATAACTTAAAATTCCTTTTGATTTTATGGTGTAATGATGTTTTTTTTGTAGTTTTTGACTTGTTTAGAATAAATGCAGATTGACAGCAGCAGAGGAAGCTCCGCCCCTGACAGCCAATCTGTTTCCTGTCTGCTGTGATGTCACCGTGAGCAACAGCCCGTCACATTTAACCCCTTCATGTTCAATACCAACACTGGCAGCTTTTTAATGAACTTGCAGACGTGTTGATTATTGATGATCAGTTATTGATCGTCAGCTGAGCGAAGGTTTGGGTTGATATCTCACTCTGTCGAAATCGTCCACGGTGGTTTCTACCGGCGGCGTCTTCCAGTGGTCCTCCAGACCCAACGCCAGACACAGAGCGATGGCCGCCATCTGAAACACGCACGCACACGCACACACACACACACACACACACACACACAAACACACACACACACACACACACTCACACACACACACTCTCCCGTCACTCCATCTGTGTGAAAGTCAAGGTCGAAATGAAGGTTCATTTCTCACCGCGATGGTGGCGAGGGCGGAAATGGTCCCGATCCTGAGTTTGATGGGGAAGCCCAGGTAGCGCTTGAAGATGGGCCCGCAGGGCTGCAAAAAGGTCAACAGTCAGTCTAACCTCATTGGTCAACATCTCACGAAAACAGGAAGAGGTTTGCCAGCACCTCGGAGTGAACCCAGAGCTGATCTGCGGGTCGCGGGTCCGGAGGATGGAGGTCCAGCATCACGCAGGCCCCCCCCAGGCTGGAGGAGAGTCGACAGAGCACAAGCACATCTACACCTCGTCTTCACACCGTAGTCCTTCAGAATCAGTCCCACAAAACAACTTCTGCAGCTGAATCTGAATCTCTCAATGAGAATCAGGAAGAGGTGCCGGATCCGGATCCGGGGAAGTCCTTGTGATTATCAGCACCAAGAAGGATTTCCACTGAGCTGCAGCGGAACGTCCCACAACGTCTCGACACTTGTGAAAATCTCCTGAACAACTGTTTAAAGAACAAAACGTTTGACATCTTACTTCGGCTGCAGTCTGGAGGCGGGGGGAGGAGTCAGATGCGTGCAGAAACAGGAATCAGGAAGTTTGTTATCCCAGTCCTCAAAACTCCTCAAACCGCAACACGAGTCCTGAGAAACAAATCACAGCTAGCTTCAGTGGCTAGGCCAGGCTCCGTTGAGTTCGGCTAGGCAAGGCTAGGCTAGGCTAGGCTAGGCTAGGTTGAGTTAGGCCAAGATATGTTCCGTTGAGTTCGGCTAGGCAAGGCTAGGCGTGAGAGACGATGCTAGGCTAGGCTAAGCTATGATGCGCTAGGCTAGGAGCGATCTATTACATTTCCTGGTGTCTTACTGACGCCTGCAGTTTTCTCAGCTCGCTCTGGATGTAATCGTCCTGCCGGTGGAGTGGAATGACGTTCAGGAACACCTCGTCGATGGTGCCGTCCATCTGACGGAAAACAGCCACGAGAAAAGAAACGTGAGGATTTGTTTCATTTAGAGATTTATGCATTCAACTAGTAAATTAGTAAAATAAATAAAAATGTGTTCAAAACATACATAAAAATAAGTGAGTTGAGTTCTGACTTTTTCTTACGGTTTGCTATGACGCAGTACCGCTAACAGCCTCTGGGGGCGGTGTTACAGGACTTAAAACTGGATACTGCAGGAGCTGTAGGGAGTACTGTCGCCTGCAGGGGGCGGCAGAGACGTATTTTACCTGAGCTTGAACCTGGACCAGCGGCGAGGCGACGATCATCAGGGCCACGAACTCCACAAAGGTCAACGCGGAAAACTGGAGGAGACAGCCGCAGGTTAGCCCCGCCCCCTGCGTGCGTGCGTGTCAGTGGCTCACCAGCAGCAGCAGGGTCTTGGTGTCCAGCGCCGTGGCGCACACGCCCAGGACGGACAGAACCACCGTGATCGGACCGAACACCTGCAGGACCAGCAGGCCGTCGCTGCTGGACAGCTGGTTGAACAACTGGGAGGGGCGGAGCGATGATGTCATCACACGGTCATTGGATTCAGGTTTACATGAAAAGCATCTTGGGAGTTGTAGTCAATTCACATTCAATAGGAACGTTTGGGTCAGAAAAAGAAACGTGTAAAATAACTTTTATATTTTACATGTCTATTTTAGGAACACACACACACACACACACACACACACACGCCGTTACCTCAGCGACAGGTGTGTTTCCGTCGATGGGGGAGAACCCCACGCCGATCATCACCACCCCCGACACCTGTGCAGGTCAATGGGGGCGTGACTCACAGATCCCAGCGCCACCAGTAACGGACTCAAGTAAATTACATTATAACAAAGTTAATCCAGTTAAATATAAAAGGTAAGAAAGGGTGAAGCTGATTTCAGAGTTAATGACGTCATCAATACGCAGTTAGCAGTTAGCTTACCAGTAGCAACACAGTGACACAGATGGAGAGTCCTCGTAGGTAACTGCTGCAGCGAGCCATGACCGAGACCCCCGGGACCAGCGGTGTGTGTGTGTGTGTGTGTGTGTGCGTGTGCGTGTGTGTGTGTGTGTGATGGACGTTGTTTAAATCTCAGAACTGTTTGGCGGCAGAATGAAGAACATGACCAAGTTAGGAAGAGGAGGAGGAGGAATGCAAACAGGAGTGAGAGATGAGAAAAGATAGAATGAAGAGGACAGGAAAAGAGGAGAGGAGACAGAGGAAGAGGAACGAGTGATGAGGTGATGATCAGAAATGAAAGAAGCAAAAAAAGAAGGGAGGAGGTGAAGAGGAGTGATGAAGAATAGAACGAATGTAATAATGTTTATTAATAAAACACAGCAACGCACCCTCTCCAGAAACATCCTCCAATCAAACAGCTGCTCCTGCGTGGGAGGCGGAGCCTCGGGGGAGTTCAGCTGACCGCAAGAACCCGCCCCTCGCTCAAACAGGATCAAAACCTTTTAGACAATTACAACCTGAAAATTAAAGTAACCTTGGATGAAATTAAGTAACTAAACATGAAAACATTTATTTTAACGTGTAAAAGTCAGATAAAAACAGAAGTGAGGAATCCGAGGAGCCGTTAGCCGTTAGAAGCTTCATGTTGACGTTAGCCTAAAAATAACTGAAGGGCCGACTGAGTGGCTGCGTGTGTGTGTGTGTGTGTGCATGCATGCGTGTGTGTGTGTGTGTGTGTGTGTGTGTGTGCGCGTGTGTGTGCGTGCAGCGATGATGGCGTTAAACGATGGCGTGATGAAGCAGATGGAACTTTTACATCCGTCACGGTTTCATAAACATCAATGTCGGGTTCGAGCGATGACGTGTCTTTAACATTACCGCCTCCAGGGGGAGCCGGGCTGTCAGCAGAGAGCTATTGCCTTAGCATTAGCATTGGCTAATTCAGGCTTTCTGGCCTGAAAGCAGTTAATTTAGCTGGACGGACGTGAACGAAGGTCGATTTTTAATCTACGAGATTTTAGGACATTTATGTCATCAAATGAGATGAAAGGCCTGATTTTTATTTTCTGTTACTGTTTGAGAGGTAAAAATATTAAACACAGAGTGTGAAGAACGGCGTCTGTGGACGTTTAGCATGCTAGCCTGCTAGCTTCGGCCCATTACCACATCAATTATTCAAACGCACCGTCAAACTCCGCCCCCTGGAGTTCTGGAGCGACCATAAGAAGCATCACTGAATTATTCCACGTTCGCAGGATTCTCAGGTCCTCATTTTATGTTTATACAATAATATATATATATATATATACATTTTTGACCTTTAATGTCCCAAAATAAGGTCAGGAGAGAAAAACGGAAAAAGCCGACACCACAAAATAAACATCCCGAGGAATATTCTGCGTTTCCCCGATTAGCCCCGACAGGACGAAAGGTGAGGCCGACATCCGGAACGCCGAGTCCAGAGTTCCCAGACTGGGAACGCTTTAGCGGAAAACCCTTCAGTGCCTCTCAACGCCCGGAATCCGGGAACGTCACCTCCATGTAAATCGGGAGTTATTTCATAAAGGAGAATTTTAGATTTCTATCAAACATCAAACTTTATTGACACGTTTTTTTTTGGCAGTAACAGGCGTCCATACTTTCAGCCCCCCAGACGGATTTAGAAACCGAATCTATTTCTTATATTCCTTGAGGGTCACGTGACATCAAAGACCCTCTGATTCTGTAAAACAACAACAGCGGTGTTTCCCGTTATGAAGGCGAAGCGCCGCTTTGATACTTTCTGCTTGTTTACTAAAATAACGAAATAAACTTTATTTCTGTACATTCAAGAAAAACATTTACTCCGTTCATTCTCAACAAAAGCACGGGTTGAGTTACAGAAGCCCCGCCTACATGTTACGGCGCGGCCGTTTGGCTGCCGTCAGTCAGGGAGGGGGCGTGGCCATGCAGGTTTATGTGGCGGCGGTGGCGGTGCCGGAGTCCTTCCTGCCGATCTGAATGTAGAGGATCATGGAGAAGACCATGCCGAAAATCTGCAGAGGACAAACGCCAGTTCCATTTCACACTTCCTGTACAATTTCAAATTAAAAGCACTAAAAAATTAGCACCGAAGACATTTGAGAAAACCCAATCAACGTGTCGTAAAACAGGGAAACGTTTGTCTCGGAGTAGAAATAAAACGTCGTCTGACCAGCAGGATGGCGATGGCGAAGGCGACGCCCAGAACCACCTCCATGTGCTGCTCCAGCAGCTCCACGATCCTGTCGTAGCACGGCTGCAGGAGGAGACAATGACATCATCACGCAGAAACACGATGACCCGGCGCGTGGGTCACCTAAAGGGCCAGCACTCACCGTGGAGTAGACCCTGGAAGACGTGCACGCCGTGTCGGTGGCGTTGCAGCGGCAGGACTCGGGGATCTTGGTCCAGTCCTGTGGACCCCCCAGGAGGCCACAGCACTTCAGCTGGAGGGAGACATGGTGGACGTTAGCTCGTTAGCTCGTTAGCGCCTGCTGATTGGCCACGGAGCAGAAGAACAACAACGTGTTGGTCCGCCAGAATAAAAGACTTCCTCTGCCTGCAGGCTAATAAAACAAAGCTCCAGATGCGCCCCCTAGTGGGTTTCTACTGATCCTATGGCGTCTTCACCTCCACCAATCAGGTTCTGTTTCACTATTTCTGTTTCTGTCTGCTGATTGGCCGGCCTGCCAGCAGCATTCCTGAGAGTCTCAGCAGAAACATTTTCATTTTCTTATGGATTAAAGCCAAGTCAGGGTGTGTGTGAGGGTGTGTGTGTGTGTGTGTGTGTGTGGGCGTGTGTGTGTGGGCGTGCACCTCCCGCTGGAGTTTCTCCAGGTCCGCCTTCACCTCGTCCGTTTGAGCCGACAGAGGCGTGAACTTCTTCTCCAGACGCTCCCTCACAAAGTCCTTCACCTACACACACACACACAGATGAGCCACCAGGGGAAGATAGAATGATTCACTTCCTGTTTTACCTTGTTCTCATCCACGGCGCCCAGGATGCCCGCCGCCAGCAGGAGGACAAAGATAACGAGGAGGCTGATGAAGAACTGGGGGGGGGGGGGGGTGGGGGGGTGAATCATACAGAAACAGTGACTACATTATTCACAGACGTATGACATCACTTCCTGTCAGACCAACGAGGCCCCGCCTGTAAGGCTGAACTCAGGGATTATAACTGACTTCAGATTTTTCCATCAGAGATGAATGAATGTCGTTCGATAATATTAACTTATTTATCCTAAAACACCCAATCACGGAGCAGAGGCTGCCTCGTGGCCACGCCCACCAGCAGCAGCAGGCAGCGGTTCTCTCTGATGGCGCCGCAGCAGCCCAGGAAGCCGAGCACCATGATGATGACGCCGATGGCGATCAGCAGGTCGACGCCAGGAAGAGATTCATTGGTGATCTGGAGACAGGAAGCAGGAAGTAGGAAGTAGGAAGGGTAAAAGTAATATTTGGGGCGTCGGCACGTTTCTCACCAGGTTTCTGTTCTCGCTGACTTTCAGGTAGATGGAAACTCCGAGGATGATGCAGCCGCTGATCTGTGGCAGGATGACAGGTAGACATGGGCGGTGACCCTCTAGCGCCACCCTCAGGTAAACACGGACGAGTCTGACATCATAGGCCCGTTTTACCGCCAGCCGTCAGACGCTCGATGAGCGACGCGTCATTAAGCAAAAACAAAAGGGCAGACGGTGAATCATCGGGTTCCTTTCAGCGGCGCTCCGGTGACCAAGCCGGGGGGGCGGAGCAAATATAATACAACCATCTTTGTTCGTTCATTTGTTCTGCAGCGCCCCGCGATGCGCTGGCGACACGTCCGGGGAGTGGCCGGCCTCAGATGGAACACAGCCCAGTGCTGCCATCCAGCCCTATTTAACATAAGCCCCGCCCCCTAAGACTGATCTCAGTGTCCGGTTAGCAACTGAGCTAACCTGTTATCGTATTGCAACCACTTGCCACAGGGTAAGCTGACTTGCACTAGCTTGCCTGACCAACGATTTAGCCGTTAGCCCATGTAGTGATCTGGTTGCCTAAACCTAGCATAGCATAGCATAGCGTAGCATATAGAGTTGAAGTGAAAACACATTGAATTCACATTCTACAAATGTTCTGCCCGCTTCACTTCCACGACTCGGCGCCACAGAAACTGAAAATTAGAAATAAAATTAAAACTTAGCTTCATAGTTGCTGTGATGGCTGATTAACCCAAAACATTTCATTCATTCCGGCCGGCGTTGAGCAACAACCTGGGGTTGAGCGGCGCTAACGTTTAGCCACGCCTGGGTGGATGTGGAAAACAGCGGGGAACGTTAGGAAACTTGGTTTTCCCAACTTTGTTGACACACAACATTCAGCCACGCCCTGAAACTGGGTTAACGTCTGATCCCGAGGCAGAGGTCGACAAAAGGAGAACACCTGGGAGGCCCAAGGGTCCGACTCGGAGGGAGAAGCGGCCGCCGTTTTAAACAAACACACGTTGGTCTGACAGAAGCAGAAACTGACCCTGAACCACTAAAACAAGCCCCGCCCTGCTCTGGAACCATGAGGTCATCACATGCACCTGCTGAAGCGAAGCCCCCGGAGTCTGGCCTCCTGGAAGGAACGGGAATCGAACTTCAGACTCACCCAGAAGAGGAAGTTGAAGAAGAAGAGCAGGTATTTGATGCATTTGTTCACAGCCATCTCGTCTTCGTCGTCCTCCTTCCTCGGCGTCTCGTACAGACTCGGGCAGAAACTGAGAGTCCCTGAAGCTGGACCAGCCTGTTCTACCTGCTTCCTGTCTCGGAGGGAGCGCTCCTATTGGCTGGCCTGGCTGCTCCCGCCTGTCTCCTCCCTTTGCTCCCTACCTACTCATTCTGTCTCCTTTATTGTCCCACCAGGAAGGATTCTGCTGGAGTTGGTTCTGAAAGATCGTAGCTGTGTTCTCGTTCTGGTACCGCGATCAAACATCGATCAATAATCAACCGAGATATTGAGGAACGCATTTTGAAGCTCCATTTACAGCAAAGGAAATGAAAACGAACCAGAATCCAGGATCTCTTCTGGATCAGCACCAAAATGTCAACAGAACCTTGAGAGTTATCAATCAGGCCATCACATAAGCCACGCCTCCCTCGGCGGAAGGAATAATGATCGATTAGCGTGACGCTCAGTCTGGACTTGTCTCGGCTGTGGAGGCCTGGCGCCCACAAGGGGGCAGCATGCTGGACGAGTATTAATATTAGCATTGGTATTATTTGAATTGATTTGCTCTGTGGCTGATTGATTACTTCATCACAGTGATGTCATAAATAGGTTTTAGGAGTGATGGGAACAAACTGTCTTCTTCTCTTCTCCCGGATGTTGGTGTGAAAACAGCTGGGAGGTCGTTTCCATGACAACCGCTTCACCCAGACTCCTACAGAACTTGTTAAAACGCCATCGTGGTCCGCAAGGAGGTGAAAAGGAGCAACCTGCTGAGAAGAGACGGAGAGAGGGGGGAGGGGCGGGGACTCCTGCATCACCTCCCACCGCCAGCCAATCACGGAGCGAGGAGGTGGCGATGATGTCGTTTGGATGTTGGAGCCTTTTATACAGGAGGAGAACAAAAGTTTCTGTCAGTTGGGAGCAGGAGTCAGGAGGAGAAACCGAGATACAGGAAGAGAGGAGGAGCAGAGGAGGTGAATTAAGCAAGAGGAGAGGAGGTGTGAAGGAGACGCAGAAGATGTGAGTGATTCTACTAAATATAGATTCAGACATTTTCTGTTTTGAGAGAGAACGAATGGATGGATGATCGGATGATCGGATGGATGATCGGATGATCGGATGGATGATCGGATGATCGGATGGATGGATGACCAGATGGATGGATGATCGGATGGATGGATGATCGGATGGATGGATGAGTTGAACTCTCATGACTAATATTCTGGTTTCCGTTAAATAAAGATTGTGGCGTTTGAATAGAACTTCAGTTCTTGTGGTTTTGAGCTTTCGGGCCGAGGTTGCGTTGAACTCCGGACGACTTCCACAAGTCGGCAGGTTTGACGGCGAGAGGACAGTTCTGGATCCTATGGGGCGATCAGTGATGAAAGAAACGTCCTGTCAAAGATCGTGTCGCTCAAACGGGCCAATGGGAGGGCGGAGACGGGCCAATGGGAGGGCGGAGACGGGCCAATGGGAGGGCGGAGAAGAACCAATGGGCGGGCGGAGATGGGCCAATGGGAGGGCGGAGACGGGCCAATGGAAGGGCGGAGACGGGCAATGGGAGGGTGGAGACGGACCAATGGGAGGGCGGAGACGGGCCAATGGGAGGGCGGAGAAGAACCAATGGGAGGGCGGAGACTGGCCAATGGGAGGGCGGAGAAGAACCAATGGGAGGCCGGAGGGCTTCTTGTGGGGGGGGGGGTCTCCGATTGTCTCCAGACTTCGTTAACTAACGCTGGCGCTCGCCTTCCTCTCAGGGCGCCATGGTAACAGTGAAGGTGTTAATGTAGACATATTTTAAATCAGGCCCTGTGTGTGTGTGTGTGTGTGAGTGTGTGTGTGTTTACACGCCGGTTGTCGTGGCAGCCGTCACAGGAGGAGCTCCGTTATTCAGAGGAAACACTTCAACGAACAAAAGCGCCGACATCAAACAAGCCGTGTGAGGACGCCAAATTAACGCTGTCTGGCGTCCGTCTGACGTCCGTCTCACGTCTGTTTGACGTCTTTAACTATTCTGAACAAACCCGACAATGAACTGACCTGCAGGTTGTTGACGGAGACAGCTTGACCTTTAAGCTCCTCCCCTTTCTACCTGCGAGGCATCAAAGGAACGCAGACCCAGGAGCTGCAGGCGATGGTCACACAAGCAAACAAACAACTTCCTGTTTATTCACAGAGACCAGAACAACGACCAGCAGAACCAGCGTCATGGGTGGAGCCAGACATCTGACCAATCAGAGCACAGGCAGCGACCAGGCCTTGGAGGCTGAACCAATCAGAGCTCTGAGGAAACGCTGAGGTGAGCCTGAACACACATGTTGAACGCCGCCCAGCTGTTGCGTTCAGGGCCTTCATCATGGACGCCGTGACGCCTGGTGGCCGCTCAGGTGACTCGCACCTGAAGGACTACAACTACGTGGCCCTGGTTCTGGGCGTGGCCCTGATCCTGGTCATCATCCTGGGGAACGTCCTGGTGTGTGTGAGCGTCCTCACCGAGCGCTCGCTGAAGACCGCCACCAACTACTTCATCATCAGCCTGGCGGTGGCCGACCTGCTGCTGGCGGTCCTGGTGCTGCCGCTGTTCGTCTACTCCGAGGTCAGTGACCACCAACCGGTCCCTAGGCCTCAGGAACCGGGTCCTACATGGTCCAGTTAGGAAGGAACCAGGTACTACAGGGTCCCGTTAGGAGGGAACCGGGTCCTACAGGGTCCAGTTAGGAGGGAACCGGGTCCTACAGGGTCCCGTTAGGAGGGAACCGGGTACTAGACCTCAAGAACCAGGTAGTACAGGGTCCCGTTGGGAGGGAACCAGGTACTAGAGGGTCCCGTTGGGAGGGAAACGGGTCCTACAGGGTCCAGTTAGGAGGGAACCGGGTACTACAGGGTCCCGTTGGGAGGGAACCGGGTCCTACAGGGTCCCGTTAGGAGGGAACCGGGTCCTACAGGGTCCCGTTAGGAGGGAACCGGGTCCTACACTGACCACGGACTGATCCTTGTACTTTCAGTTTCTGGGCGGCGTCTGGACCTTGAGCTCCTATATCTGTGACGCTCTGATGACCATGGATGTGATGCTCTGTACCGCCTCCATCCTCAACCTGTGTGCCATCAGCGTGGACAGGTGAGCCCCCCTGTAGCACCCCCCCTTCTTATATTCCAAACACGCCTGACTAATGATGACCTCATCAGCCAGGATCCAATCAGCAGCGGAGATAATTAACGCTGAGAAGATTTTCTCCTACAGAGACTTTGAACTCATTAATAGAACTTAATTAATCAATTAAGCTTTTAATTGAAGCGTCGTTAAATGATTCCTCTCCATTACTCGTGTTTAACCTCTGAAGGTCGCCAGGCAGACTTTTCCACTCTAACATGCTAACGTCCCACGCTAACATCCCACGCTAGCGTCCCACCCTAACGTCCCACGCTAACGTCCCACGCTAACATCCCACGCTAGCGTCCCACCCTAACGTCCCACGCTAACGTCCCACGCTAACGTCCCACGCTAACGTACCATGCTATCATCCCACGCTAGCGTCCCATGCTAATGTCCCTGCTGCTTCCTCTTCATCCTCTTCATCCCCGCCTGTATTCCAGGTTCATCGCGGTGGTCGTCCCTCTCAAGTACAACCGGAACCAGTTCAGTATCCGCCAGCTGACTCTCATCACGGCCACCTGGGCGCTGTCTCTGGGCGTGGCGAGTCCAGTCATCTTCGGGCTGAACCGGGTGCCGGGTCGGGATCCGACCGTGTGCAAACTGGAGGATGAGCGGTTCGTGGTCTACTCGTCCGTGTGCTCCTTCTTCGTGCCGTGTCCCGTCATGCTCTTCCTGTACTACTGGACGTTCCGAGGCCTGCGGCGCTGGAGCGGACGGACTCGCTCTCAGGCGGGTCGAGCCCGTCGTCCGGGTCTCTCCTCACGCCTCGGCTCGGCTTTACGGCGAGCTAAGGCCTCGTCAACAGGGAGGCAAGGGAAAGTGGTGTACGCTACTCCGAGCAGCCTAAGCCCCACCTCCCCATCAACCGCGTCCACGACGACGCCCACGGCGACCCCGATGTCTGAGGGGCCACTCGACGGGGCCGCCGTTGTGGCGGAGAGCGACCCGATGACGACACAGATAGAGAGCATGTCGGACGGCGAGGCGACAGAGAGGAGGAGGGCGGGCAGCCGGAGGGAGAACGGCGTGATGAAGACGAAGAGAGGAGGAAGAAACACGAAGAGCAGCAGAGTCAGCGGGAGGGAGCTGAAAGCCATGAAGGTCCTTCCGGTCGTCGTCGGTGAGTCGTTCCTTTATTGAACAATCAAAAACCTCAAGGTCGCAAGTTAGAGCTCCACCCACACTATGATGTCACCATGATGACATCGAGGGCTGCCGCTGCGGCACGTCATCACCATCATCATCATCACCACCATCCTCGTGATCTCCCTCCTCCTCTGCTGGAAGTTTGTTCTGTTTTTCACGTTTTACTCTGGCGGAGCTGTGATCCCGGTAAAAATAGATCCTCCTTTAATCAAGCGTCACCGTGGAAACCACTTTATGGTGTCGGCGGCAGCTTCACACCAGAGCCACGTTTAAACACCTCCAACTCCGAGGGGCGCCGCCTTCATCAGGAGGTGTCGAGTCAATGAAGTCCTCCTGCTCAATGTTTCCTGAGGAGGAGGAGCGACTGGAGGAGGTGGAGCTTATGAAGGACGGTGAAACACGTGTCCGTCCAGCCGTGTCTGGAGTTGTGCTTCTTTTTGGTTTGGTTTTGATCGAATCCAGATTAATTGAATGGTATAAATAATATAGGATCCGTCTCTATGCAGATGACACCGTGTTATATCCACGAGTTCACCTGCCCTTCCTCGTGTCTCCAGGTTTCTTCCTGGCCTGCTGGACGCCATTCTTCGTCGTCCACGTCACCAAGGTGTTGTGTCAGCCATGCAACATTGGCCCCACCCTCATCTCCGTGGTAACGTGGCTCGGATACGTCAACAGTGCCGTCAACCCGATCATCTACACCGCCTTCAACGCCGAGTTCAGGAACGTCTTCCATAAACTGCTCTGCTGTCGGACATGAAGCCGGACCGGCCCGGGACGGGTTCCCATGTCATCATGAGACGTCATTGGGATTTGATCAATCATTTAGGATCGGTCCGATCCGGCACCAAGATGAAAAACCACGTTCCTGACCAAAGCCTCGGAAGGAACCAGACTGAAATACTTTGACTTTGAAGTTTTTTCAGGCGTCAGTCTCTTACTCTGAAGGTTTTAACGATGTGCTGATACTTTTACCGTCTTTAAATTTGAGCATCAGAGACTCAAATATGTGAACTTGTGCTTTTGGGTGTTTTCATACAGTATTTGATCAGGTATTAGCGGGTATTGATCTGTCCTGGAACGTGTCATGTATCGTTTTGATTGTCAGGGCTTTGACGCCAGAGAACACCCAGAGGAACCGAAGGACCTGAACGCCACGTTCTGAAGCGGTTCTGGGGCTGATCCGATGGAACGTTGAGCGGATCTTTTGTCCGGCGCCGTTTCCACGCCGTTGTATTCTGACTTTAATAGACGAACCTGAAGGTTGGGTTTCTGATTTTATTCCGTGCCCTGAAGGCACCACGAGGTGAAACCAGGCCTGGGACGCCCGTCTTCTCGGCTGGTGGTCTTTAGACTGGGACAGGAGATCTGTGCTTCTCCACCCCCACCGATCAATAATCAGTGATCGTCTCCGGGTTCACGCCTCCTTTAAGGACCGCCTCCCAATCTATTCTCGTTATGGTTTAGTCATCAAACACCAAAACGCATCGCCTCGGAAACGGAACGCTGGGCGAGTGGGCGGAGCCTAGTAGGAATATTTTCCAGGAGTACTTTGGTTCTTCCTGAGGCTCCGCCTCCTGCAGCATGTTGGCCTACTTATCTCATTAATGCTCTGTAAGCTGCACTAACACACACACACACACACACACCGTTCTCTCTGAGGAATCGACCAATGACATGAGGCGGCGAGCAGGAAGGCGGGCGAGAGACAGCCACTGCGTGTAGACCAGAGAGAGAGAGGTGTGTTGTTGTTTCTCAGTCCAGCAGACGTTGGCCCATCTGACCCGGTTCACAGGTGTCAGCAGGTGACTGTTGGCTCCGCCTCCTGATGATGCTGCTGCTCTGGCAGGTGGCGCTCCGGTTGTCTTATCACGTCGCTGCAGGTAAGGAAAGGTGAGCGGCATCGAATCAATAGCAGGATCGGTTTAACCCTTAACCCCCCCCCAGCCGGTCTCTGTCTGGGGGGGTCGGACATCCTCGCCGCCGTCAGAGAGAACAGCCCAACGGGTCGGCTCGTCTCGACCCTCAGCATCGGCGTGGAGCCGGGCGACAAGGCGGTGCGGCTGTGTCTGAGCGGGGACGACGCCGACTGGTTCTACTTAGAGCGCCGGACCGTCCGGCTGAACGTCTCCGCCCCCAGAGTCCTGGACCGAGAGGTACACCTGGACCTGGACGCCGGGGGGGGGGCCGCGCACCTGGATGATCACATCGCTGTGTTTGTCTCAGGTTCTGGGCGCGGTGCTGATCGCGGAGCTGACCTGCTCTGAGCATAATGTCCTGCAGGTGGGGGACGTGGACAGGTGTGAACGGCGGTGGACGCGCCCTTGGGTCTAAGGTTCTTGTTTGTCCCCCCCCAGAGTCACTCCAGGATCCTGGTGGAGATCCTGAACGAAAACGACAACAGACCGGACTTCCTGCCGGAGACGGTCCGGCCGCTCGCCGTCAGCGAGGTAAAAGATGGATGCCGCGTCCCTGTTACCATGGCAACGGCCGCCAACGCTCGCCTTGTGTTCAGCTGACGCCGGTGGACTCGGTGGTCTTCGCCGTGAAGGCGGTGGACGCAGACGGAGACATGATCAGTTACATCATCGACCCGTCATCGGTGAGGCGGAGCACAGGCCTGCCCACACATCCACGGCCACGTCTGACCTTTGACCTCTGACCTCTGGCATGCAGCCCGACGCCTGGTTCTTCAGGATCGATCTACCCAACAGTGGAAAGGTGGTTCTGGACAAGCCTCTGGACTATGAGACCAGACGTCAGCTGCAGGTGAACATCTGGGCTCAGGTGAGGTAGCGTTGACTGAACCCACGAGGTCAAAGGTCAACATGGGCCATCCAGAACCTCCTTAGAACAAACGTGTTTGTCCCGGCCGCAGGAAGCGAACACGCCGGAGGAGTTCAACACCTCGGCGGTCCTGACGGTGGACATCGAGGACGGAGACGACCAGTATCCTCACTTCCTGCCTTGCACACCTGTGACTCCAGGTGTTCCCGTCTGCTTGAGCCCCGCCTACACTGCCAACGTCACACACAAGCAGCAGGTAGGATCAGGGCCCGCCCCCCCGGGCGCCGGTCCGGGCAGCCGTGTTATGTCCACGGTTCACGTTTCAGGACGCGGTTCTGGAGTTCTCTCCTGGTCCAATCAGAGCGGAGGATGGAGACAGAGGAATCAACACACCTCTGCTCTACAGCATCCTGTCAGGTCAGCGAGCTCACACACCTGTACTACACACCTGTACAGAGGGAGGCGCTCCGTCCAGGTGAGGACAGGCGTGTCTGTGCCACAGGTGAGGATCATGGCAGGTTTGGGATCAACAACCGGACAGGTGAACTCCGGCTAACCCGACCTGTTAGCAAGCGACAACTGATGACCAATTTCACACTCGTCGTCATGGTAATGAAACCACTTCCTGTTTATTGCTGAATTTAAAGTGATCACAACAGGATCAAGGTCCCAGGTCTGGTCTACCTGTCCCCGCCCCTGTCCCTCCCTCTTTGCAGGTGTGTCAGGAGAACGACCGACTCAAGTACAGCGTGGCATCGGTTCTGGTCAGAGTTCTCAGCCAGAACCTCCACCCGCCGGTCTTCAACAGAACCATCTATAAAGGTTTCGTCATCCAGAGCCCTAGCCCCGCCTCCATCATCTCCACCTACGGGAACCAGGTGTTGCAGGTCCAGGTGTCAGACCAAGACTTCTCTGATGTAAGACACCTCGTAGTCTACCTGCAGTCTCACCTGTAGGACACCTCGTGCTCTACCTGCAGTCTCACCTGTGAGACACCTCGTGGTCTACCTGTAGTCTCACCTGTGAGACACCTCGTGGTCTACCTGCAGCCTCACCTGTAGGACACCTCGTGGTCTACCTGCAGTCTCACCCGTAGGACACCTCGTGGTCTACCCGCAGTCTCACCTGCTGTCCAATCACAGGGCCGTAATCTAAACATCCACTACTTGCTCCACCCCCCATCTGGACTGTACCAAGTCACCCAGCAGGGGGTTCTGATTGCCAGGGCGGACCAGCTGCACGCCTTGGACAGACACATCCTACAGGTGGGTGAGAACCGACCCCGGCGCCACCAGAACCCAGCAGACCCGGCGGGTTCCCACCTGAACCCTCGTTTGTGTTCTCCGCCCGCCAGGTGGTTGCCAGAGACGTCGAATCAGGAGAAGAGGTTTCTGCTTCGGTGGACATTGAGGTCCTGCAGAGAGGACAGCCAGGTGAGACGGAGACCAGGAATTGAAGTGGACTGCCCTTCATCACGTCTGTGGCTGCCGGCAGGAACCACGGATTCTTCCTCCTCCTCCTCCTCCTCCTCCTCAGTTCCTCGTGGTGCGTTCAAGGAGCAGCTGTTGTTTGGAGACGTGGACGGCAGGCTGGCGGGAGGAATCGTCGGAACCATCCTGATTCTGGTTCTGTCCTCGGTTCTGGTTCTACTGCTTCGGACCTTCAGGAGACGACGGCAACGAGACGCCAGCGAACACTCAACCGTCACCGCCGACCGACATCCCAACGTGGTACGACCCGACCCGCCGAGGAACCGATCAGACGGGTCTCAAGTTTGAGGCCAGAGGCGAGGCCTTCGGGGTCCGGGCTCCGAGGCGAGACCCTCGGGGTCCAGGCTCCGAGTCGAGGCCTTCGGGGTCCAGGCTCCGAGGCGAGGCCTTCGGGGTCCGGGCTCCGAGGCGAGACCTTCGGGGTCCAGGCTCCAAGGCGAGACCCTCGGGGTCCCGGCTCCGAGGCGAGGCCTTCGGGGTCCGGGCTCCGAGGCGAGGCCTTCGGGGTCCGGGCTCCGAGGCGAGACCCTCGGGGTCCCGGCTCCGAGGCGAGGCCTTCGGGGTCCGGGCTCCGAGGCGAGGCCTTCGGGGTCCGGGCTCCGAGGCGAAACCCTCGGGGTCCCGGCTCCGAGGCGAGGCCTTCGGGGTCCGGGCTCCGAGGCGAGGCCCTTGGGGTCCAGGCTCCGAGGCGAGGCCTTCTGGGACCCAATACCAGACTTCCTCTGCCCGACAGGTGACCTCCAGCCGACCCGAGTTCTCTTCGGATGAGGCTTCACACACCAACAAAGCTTTCGGACACGACGAGCCATCGGGGTCCAGACCAGGACTCTACACCAGGAGACCCTCTCAGCTTCCTCCCCCATCATCATCTTCATCACCCAACATCATCATCAGTGACCCCGATGGAAGATCCAGACCTCGATCCGATCTGGTGCCGGTCGTAGAAAAACCAGAAGCCTGTGAAGCCCGTAGATTGTCTGATGTTACGGAGGGGGGGGGGTCACGGGGGCACAGGTAGGGTTACAGGCGGAGCCACAGGGGGGGTCACGGGGGGCGGGGGGGCACAGGTAGGGTTACAGGCGGAGTAAGGATACCTGTCAGGACAGACTTTTCTTTGGTTTGACTTCATGATAAACGTTTTAACGAATGAAATTTTATCAATCGGTTTATTGATTTGAAATCATTGTGTCAATAATCTGCATGCAGCAAAATCAGAGCCCAGACAAATATTGATCAGCCGCTGTGTGTTGAGGGAAGTGATATTTATAGATCTATTCATGCACAAATAAATAGTCTGAAGCTAAAGGTTTTATTGATTATTTATTGATTATTTTTAGTTTCTGTTATTTCATTTTAAATGTTTCTTTCCTTGTTACGGGGCTGAAGGTCATCTTTTTTGTTTTCTACACAACAAACCGACAACAAACAATAAATAAATAACGTTGCTCGAGCGGCGCCCCCTGCTGGTCAGAGCGGAAGCCGAACACCCGTTTTCCGGTTCGTTGAAGGATCACCTAAAATGATCACATTTCAAGCGGTTTATTTTAAGACTGTTTCTTATGTTTGGTTTAATTAATCAGGATCCGAACTGGTATTAATACTGTCCTGTTTGTATTTACACCGTCAGTCGCCTGTCGAGACTGTTCATGCTTTTATTTTGAAACGGATGCTTTACAGAAGCTCTTATTTCGCCACCAACCGGAAGTTGTCGCTGCCTGATCGGACACGGAGCTCGGAGTTCCCTCAGACTCTCTTTCTGGCGTCTCAGCGGCTTCACGTTGTTTCGTTCGCTTAGTGACGTCACTGAGACGCCGTTCAAAAGGACTCGCGAGGCGACCTGGACCAGGACCAGGACCAGGTGAGGCCGGCATTATAATCACTGCGGCGGCATCCGTCGAGTCGGTCTATCAGATCTGATCCGGATCGATGCGGTCTATCCTGGATCTGATCCCGTGACGGAAACTGAAACGTTTTAAAACTTCTGAAGAGCCGACCCGTCATCAGCTCTCAGTTTACCTGCGAGAATATTCCGCCCATTTTACTCTGGACACGCCCACCTGAGGTCACCGATCGCCTCGTTGTTGATTCGACTTCAAACGTTCAGTATCAGAATTAAACCTGAATCTTTATTAACGGCAGAGTGGCCCGGTGATGATGTCATCATAGCGCGACCAGGTGAGCTGATATTTTAAACAGGTGTGCTTATTAAGAATGAAACCTTCTGCATGTTCCTTTCATTAAACCAAAACGAGGTTCTGTTCGGAAACCAGAAACCAGGTGCCGGGTCTGGGCCCCGCCCCCTCACCTGTTCCCCATGAGCGTCCAGCCCCGGAGGATCCGCCTGAAGCCCTGGCTGCTGGCTCAGGTGAACAGCGGCAGGTACCCGGGTCTTCAGTGGCTCGGTCCGGATCGCCGCCTCTTCCAGATCCCCTGGAAACACGCCACACGGCAGGCGGCGGCGTCCGAGGAGGAGAGCACCGTCTTCAAGGTAACGGGTCCCCAGGACCAGGACCAGGTACCTGGTCAGGCAGCTCCAGCTGGAGACACGCCTTTAATGGAGACGGACCCTGGTTGGATCTAATCAGGTTCATCAGCATCAGCTGAACCTGATCGGCTCAGGCCTGAAAGCTTTCAGGTGTTCTGTGTCCAAGACCAGGACCCTGAGGGACGCCGGTCTGTCCTCTAGTCTAAGACCAGGACCCTGAGGGACACCGGTCTGTCCTCTAGTCCAAGACCAGGACCCTGAGGGACGCCGGTCTGTCCTCCAGTCTAACAGCATAGAGACACCGAGCCATGAACAAGGAACTGTGGAACTTTGTTCACTTCCTGTTTTTATGTTTCGCACCGTCATACAAACGACTTCTGGCGTCCTGATTGGCTGCTCGCCGACCTTTGCTACTTCCATTTTTACTACACATTTTATTAAATCCTGACCCCCCCCCCCCCAAGCTCGGCGATGATGATGATGAATATATTTATTACATAGAACGTAGAGTACAAGTACAGTCACACAGTAGCATGTATTACAGTACAAGTACAGTCACACAGTAGCGTGTATTAAAGTACAAGTACAGTCAAACATCCTGTCTAAGAGGAGCATTTCTAAAAAGCCCTTGCGGTCTTGTTTCCGTTGAAAGTCCTTAACAGCTCAGCTAACAGCTCGGCTAACAGCTCGGCTAACAGCTCGGCTAACAGCTCGGCTAACAGCTCGGCTAACAGCCCGGCTAACAGCTCGGCTAACAGTCATGTATCCGTTAGACGTCCTTCATTTTGCTCGTCTGTTCCCTTGTTGCCCTGCCTCACGTTGAGCTTTGATGTTTTGTTCCGGTCCGGTTGACGGTTCGGTTCCAGGCCTGGGCTCTGGAGACCGGCAAGTATCAGGAAGGCGTGGACGAACCGGACCCGGCCAAGTGGAAGGCCAACCTTCGCTGCGCTCTGAACAAGAGCCGAGAGTTCGAGCTGAAATACGACGGAACCAAAGAGACGCCGGTGCAACCGTACAAAATCTACGAGGCCTACGAGCGGCCCGGGAGCCAGGGTGAGGGTCCCACAGCGCGGGCGGGTCGGTCCATCTCCTGGGGAGTCCTTGTTGGGGTCCAACCGGGTGTTGTGTTCTGTTTCAGGTGTGGCTGATGAAGAGGAGGAGGAGGTGAGGAATGAAGAGTCTAAAAATGGCGCCCGCTCTTATTTCTGTGAACCAACAACCTGCTTTGTCCTCAGATGCCGAATCTCATGGAGCTCACGCTCAGTAAGTCCCAGGTTCACGTCCCACGGGGGCCGGCCCAGAACCCCGGCCTGGTTCCGAGGTTCCTCGGGTCCTAGCCGGACCCCGATGGTGTCATGTCTCCCCAGACGCTCAGATCGGCGACCCCCCGCCCTTCGGCTCAGTGACCCGGTTCAGCCAGCCGTCCAACGGGACATTTGGACCCACGCAGCCGGAAAGAGAAGTCACCATGACCTCTGACCTCCAGGCTCCGGGTCCGGCCAGCTTCGGTCATTCTGCAGGACCTTCCAGTGGAATCCAGGACTTCAGTTCCCTGCCCGCTCCAGCTGCCCCCCCTACGCTGGATCAGATGGAGACCAGTAACATGGGGGGTGTCCAGGACCAGGGGGACCCTCAGAACCAACCCTGCAAGTACGACCTCCTGAGCAGCGTCCCGCGTGAGTACGACCTTTGAGGTTAGCATAGCTGTTAGCCCAGCGTGGTTTCATGGTCGGTTCTGGGGCGACGGGCCCGGTGGGTCATCCTGATCCCCCCCCCCGTTAGCCCCTCATTCGAATGCAAAGACCCGGACCATGGCTGAGCTGTGGCCGGACCCGGTCCCGGTCCGCTCTGCTGCTCTAGTTACAGATCTGGACCTGAAGTTCCAGTACCGGGGCCGGACAACGGGCTCGCTGACCGTCAGCAACCCGCAGGGCTGCCGCTTGTACTACGGCCACCTGGAGCCCACCCCGGAGCAGGTGGACCTGTTCGGACCCGTCACCCTGCAGCAGGTCCTGTTCCCCGGTACGTCTGCGGTGCAGAACCAGAAGCAGCAGTTCTACACGGCGGCGCTGCTGGATGTGATGGACCGGGGTCTGATCCTGGAGCTCTGGCAGCAGGACATCTACGCCGTCCGCCTCTGTCAGTGCAAGGTGTTCTGGTCCGGACCGGGCACACCGGACCTGGGCCCGCCGAACCCCATGGAGCGGGAGAAGAAGGTCAAAGTGTTCAGCCTCAACGACTTCCTCCAAGGTGACCGAGCGGCCGGAACCGCCGAGCGCCCCCGACCGGGCCCCGGTGCTGACCCGTCGTTCTGTCCACAGGACTGATCCAGTTCCAGAAAGGAGAAGCTCCCGACCCGCCGCCCTTCGAGCTCTATTTCTGTTTCGGGGAAGACTGGCCCGACAGGAAGCCCAAAGAGAAGAAACTGATCATGGTCCAGGTCTGGCGGAACCGCATCGGCGCCGCCACCGCCAGCCTGCTCCGCGTCTTCACTGTGAATCGCTGTACCGTCCCTCAGGTGGTTCCGGTGGTGGCCCGGATCCTGACCGAGATGTTCTCAGGAGAACTCAGCTGGTCCACGGACAGCATCCGGCTGCAGATCTCCAACCCGGACGTGAAGGACCGGACGGTGGAGCAGTTCAAGGAGCTGCAGCGGCTGCTCCAGAACCACAACGGGGCCCGGCCCGGCCCCCCGGGGTTCTAACCACGACCGGCCCGCCCGGTAAAGCCCAGAGGACCGGTCCAGTCCCGGCGCTGATCCCAATTTAGTTCCGACCCGGGTCACGACGAAACGTCTTCTCATTTCACAGGAAGTGAAACCGCTGGTGATCCGGACCGAAAGGACCGCTTCCCGTTTCACCCAGGACCCCCACCCCCCTTGGGCGGAACCCAGACGGCCCAGTCTGGACCCAGAACTTCCTGCTCCATCAGCGTTTTCAGGATTCATCACATGTTTGGACCTTCATCGGTTCCGGGGGGGCGGTGTGTTGTGTATGCTAATTAGCTGACGATGTCATCAAACGGTATTTTTCTTTGTCTAAATAAATGTCAACAGAAACTCCTGGATGGAGCGCCAGGGGGCGTGGCTTGTTTTAAATGAACCAACCTGACCCGATTGGTTCAGGCGGTGCCGACAGACGGACCAATCAGGAGGCTTTAAGCAGGAAACCAGACGGGGGCGGTCCTTTCTCTGTTTTTATTGTTTACAACAAGGCTACATCACCGATGATGTCATGGTGTCAGTCTGTCGTTACCCAGAGTTCACTCTGTCTCGCTTTGTGGCAAAACTAAAAGTCAACCAAAGTTAAAAATGTCAAAGGTGACGCCAAATCCTCCACCGCCAAGCCGCCCAGGCTCGCCCAAAAGCATCATGGGAAACGTTTTGGCTCTGTGTTTGGCACGGACAAAAAACATCACGACCAAAGTCCAAAAATAAATGTTCTCTTAAAAACGGTCGACGGGCGCGGCCTACGATTGGCTACTGATGAAGATCCACTTAGTGAACTCCTCCCAGTCCGGATCCGCCCACCCGCCAGACCCGCCGCCGCTCACCTCACACCTGCTGCAGGTGAGTTCAGGTGAGGCTGCAGGTCAGGGTGGAGGACCTGGTCAGTGTTCACTCCGTCAGTCCCTCAGAGTCTCACGCTCAAAGTCCTTCGTCTTCGTCCTCGTCTTCATCACATCCGTTTGGATCCTCGACTGCAGTCGCAGCTTTTTGCCGTCACCTCTGAACGTTGGTCAACGAAAGACGTAACCTGAGGAGAGAACCGGCGTTACCTGCAGCAAAGGTGTGAGCGCTAGCCGCGTCAGAGCTAGCTGCCTGAGGGCTAGCTGCGTTACCTGAGCGACAGTTACCTGGTGTGTGCCGGTGGCAGCTACCGGAACAGTCTGGTGAACTCTCTGATTGCCCAACACACCTGTTTACATTCCTCAGCACTGAGAACAAACAACGATTCAGTTATTCATTATTCACCAAAGGAAACGACTCGAAACACGTTTCACCTGCTCGTAAACTCTCTACCTGTCCAGGTGAGTCGGGTTAAACCGTCAGGAGCTCAGGAGCCGTCCGGTTCCAGGACTCGTTTTACGACATTCCATGTGTGACTGACGAGTCTCAGCAAGAACCAGGAACACGCCCCCAAACGCCTCGCCGTCGACTAAACGCGCCCCCGAACGCCTCGCCGTCGACTAAACGCGCCCCCGAACGCCTCGCCGTCGACTAAACGCGTCCCCGAACGCCTCGCCGTCGACTAAACGCGCCCCCGAACGCCTCGCCGTCAAATACACGTGCCCCCGAACGCCTCGCCATTGAATACACGCGCCCCCGAACGCCTCGCCGTCAAATACACGCGCCCCCCGAACGCCTCGCCGTCAAATACACGCGCCCCCGAACGCCTCGCCGTCGAATACACGGGCCCCCGAACGCCTCGCCTACGCATGAACGTGATTGGGTCACGTTCACTCCAAAGATGGCCCCCAGCGCGTCTCACCTGGTGACCTGTTTGTGGAAGTCCGTCAGCTGTTTGTGCGTGACGGTCACGGCTCCTCCCGCCGTCTCCTTGGGTAAACCCTTCAGCGCGTTCTCTAGCCAGCGGCAGAACGTCTGCAGAGAGAGCAGGTGTGACTCACCCGAGCGCCGCGCCGGGCCCCGCCCCCCCCCCCCCGGGCCGGCCGCTCGTACTCACGGGTCTGTCGAACAGCATGATCTCCCACAGCACCTCGGCGACGTCGGGCAGCGTGTACGGCGGCAGGCAGAAGCAGCAGGCGTGCATCAGCTGCGTGACCAGCTGCTGGCCGTGCTGCTCCATGGCCTGACCAATCAGCTGCTTCCTCACCTCGAAGTCCTCCTCGTGCTGCGGGGCGCACAGACGGACAGACGGACGCGTCAGCGACGCGCCCGCCCGGGGGGGCGTGTCTCGGGCCGGACTCACGTCGTTGGTGACGCCGGCGTGGACGAGGTCCCGGACGAACTTCATGACGCTGCAGTTGGCGTCCCGGTGGTCGAGCGACGTGGCGGCGACGGCGCACTGGAGGATGTGAACGATGATGCCGCTGCTCAGCAAGGTGACGGGACTCCTCTGGACGAACCTGGACGCAGGGGCGGGGCCGCGTCAGGGGGCGTGGCCGGCGGAAGCCGAGCAGCGGCACCTGGAGACTCACCTGGTGGCCAGCCTGAACAGGTCGTCCACCGTGTCCGGATGGTTCCGCAGCCCGTTCTGCTGCTCCAGCAGCTGGAAGGTGGGCATGCACAGAGCCTGGGGGAGGGGCCAGAGCAAGCAGGAGGTGGGGTTTAACAGGACACGCCCGACAAACGGGATGCCGCTCAGGTGTGCTCACCTGCAGCATGTCCAGCAGCCCCTGCCTGCAGCCCGCCTCCATGCCGTACTCGTCCACCAGGATGCTGCCCAGGTACAGGAAGCAGGAGTGCGGGTACACCTGGTACACGCTCACCATCTGGAGGCAGACGCCGGATCAGGCCCCGCACCGGTCCGGGTTCGCGCGGCGAAACGGGCGCGTCTTACCTGAGTGACGAGCGGCTGCAGGAGGGAGGCGGAGCCTTTCCCGACGCACCTGACAGCAAATCTGAGGCAGCGGCAGCATCGCTCCACGATCCGGTTATCGGCCCGGTGGGCGTTCAGCGTCTCCGACAGCACCGGCCAGATCTGGGGGGGGGTCACAGGACAGGTGGGCGTTCAGGCGCGTTCAGGGGCGTTCAGGCGTCTTACCTCCTGGATGACCTTCTGGCAGGGGTGCGTCTGTCCGTTCTCCACGATGGGGTTGGTGTGTCTGGAGGAGAAGACAAGCTCAGAGGGGGACGCCGTCTCGGTGGACGCCGTCTCGGCGGACAGGTGAGCTCACCTGAAGATGACGGCCAGCCGGTCCAGCCACACCGTGGGATCCGACGACTTGCCGTTGGTCGACTCTTCGGCCAGAAGCTTCTTCAGGGCGGAGACCTGGACGGCGCAGAGGTCGCTGAGACACTCGGCGATCTTCCCCAGAGGCAGACGGGCGAGCACCAGCGCCGTACCTGCGCAGGTAAAGGCTGCGTCAGAGGCGGGGCCCCCGCCGATGACGTCGCCGCGGGCGTGTCCTACCTTTGAGCAGCCCGACCGCCGCCTCCGTGGACAGGGCGAAGGCGTCCAGCGAGCGGGCGATGTCCAGCAGGCCCTGGAAGTGCTGCGCCATGTGGTCGCCGCACACCGAGCAGATGTTGTGGATCGCCTTCGCCGCCGCCGACGCCAGCGGCTTCTCCCGGAGGCCCTTCATCAGGTAGCTGAGGACCGGGTCTGCGAGGAAGAGGAAGAGGAAGAGACAGGCCCGTGGACCGGTGCTCGGCTCAAACGGGACCCGGGGCGGGGCGGGGCGGGACTCACCGAGGAACCGCGGGTTCCGGTCCACCACCTCGCTCATCTCGCCCACCAGCTCGATGCTCGTGAACCGGACCGCCATGTGAACGTTCTCCGGGAGCAGAACCACCTGCTGCAGAACCTCCGTCAGCGTCACGTTGTTCTCTCTGAAAGACAGGCGGAGCGCAGGTGAAGCCCCACCCCCCGGCGGTTTGGGTTCGGCGGCTCCGAGGCTCGGGTACTGACGGGTCCACGCTCTTTGCGATGGCGGCCATGATGAAGAGGACGGCCTCCGTCACCTCCCAGGACGGGCTCCCGTCCTTCAGCGTGGCGTACAGCTGAGGACAGAAGCAAAGCAGAACCTCTCACCGGGGCGTCCTCCGGGTCGCCGGCGGGGGCGGGTTCCGACCCGACTCACCTGAGAGAAGCATTCCATGGACCCGACCAGGAAGATGACGTCTTTGACCAGATCCGAGACCCGGATCCGGAACTCGCCGAAGTCGTCCGTGTCCTCCGGGATCCCGTCCTGTCCAGGAGAACAACGTGAGGACCGGGCCGGGGCAGGCGGCGCCGGGCCGGGCCGGTCCGGGCCGGGGACTTACGTGGTCCGGGTCCAGCTGGCAGTGGCGAGCCAGGCAGTGCAGCAGCCTCTGGATGTACGGCCTGAAGACGGCGTGCAGCGCCGCGTCGATCTTGTACAGATGTTCCCCGAGGCGGTACCAGAAGTTGAAGGAGATCTCGACAACCTGGACCGGAACAAGACCTGGTGAAGACTCCAGAACCGGGAGGACAGAGGACGGCCCGGCCCGGTCAGCCCCCCCCCCCCCCCCCCCCCGTACCTCGTACTGGGGGTGTCCCGCACAGATCAGCAGCAGCTCCAGGGTCCTCAGGTCCCCCATGCCCTGACCCGGGCTCCGGACCGTGGTCTCCAGAAACGTCTCGCAGAGCTCGGTGAAGATCCGGCAGTAGTTCAGGACCCTGAGGACGAGGACGAGGACGCAGCGTGAGCACGCCGCGCGGGACGCGACCCCCCCACCCCCCCCCTCCCCGGCTCACTTGTCCAGGTCCTCCCGGGCCACGGCCATGTGGTACGCCGTCTCCAGCGTGAGCACGCCCTGGAGCAGCTGCAGCGCCAGCGGCACGTTGGTGTCCACGCTCTCGATGGCGTAGAGCGCCGAGCAGACGCAGTCCGACGCCGCCTCGTGGAGGTTGGTGGACGTTTCGTCCCTCTGCTGCGGACACGGGAGAGCAGAGCCCGGGTCAGGCCCGGCGGGGCGGGGCGGCGCGGGGAGGGGCGGGGCGGGGCGGGGCTCACCAGCACTTGGAAGAGGACCATCAGCAGCTGGTTGCTCGCCATGAAGGTGGTGTCCAGCACGCCGAGGTTGAACCAGCTGCCCAGGCAGCGGAACACCTTGATGAACATCTTCTCGTCGTTCCCCGTCTTCTCCACGCACGACGTCTGGGGGGGGACGAGAGACAGCGTGACGCCACGGGGGCGGAGCCGCCGGCAGGGGGCGGAGGAGGCGGGGCTCACCAGCAGCGTCACCACCGTGCTGGAGTAGTACGCCACGTCCTCGATGATCTCCGTCCGCCGGTTGGCGCCGATCCGAAGGGACCGGCTGTGGACCTCCTCCGGCAGCACCGTGAGGATCTCGATGAGGAAGGGCATCGAGCTGACGTCGTTGTTGTACCTGGAGACGAGGACAGGGGGCGGGGTCAGTACCTGGGTGTGAGACACGCCCCCCCCCCGCATTAAGACGTCTTACTTTTCTATGAGCGTGTGAACGCATCCTTTCCACGACGCCATCTGAAGGGCGAGGTCCGCGATGGCTAAAGCGAGCTGGACCAGGACCGGGACAAGAACCAACAGAACCGTTATAAAAAAGAACAGAACCAACAGAACCGTTATACACCAGCACAGGACCGGGGGAACCCGGTTCTGGCCCCGAGCCGTTACCTGCGTGACGATTATGGGCGACAGGTCTTTGAGGTTCTGGATGTGGGTCAGCAGTGAGTCCCGCAGTGCATTGTGGGTCTCGGGCGGAAGCTCGTAGAACGACGTTTGGATCTTCATCTTCATCGTCTGCGCGGCGAAGTAACACGACTCCACGTCCTGCTTGAGCTGCAGCAGCTGGTCGGAGACCTCCCACGCGTACATCTGGGGGGCGGGGCAGGAAGTGATGTCACTGAAGCCGAGCGCCACAGGAGAACACTTTAATGCGCTCGGAACCGTTTCGGGATTCAAACCGCTGCTGCCCCGGTGGCTCTACTTCCTGTCTGCGACCACCCAAGGGCCGGAACCGACCCGGACCCGGACGGAACCGACCCGGACCCAGACGGAACCGACCCGGACCCAGACGGAACCGACCCGGACCCAGACGGAACCCGGACGGAGCCTGCTCGGAAAGAGGAACCCGAACGGAACCGGGACACGATCAACACAGACCCGGGTTGTCTTTTGCGTCCATCAGCGTTAGCATTCAGGCTAACGCTTAACAGCAGAACAGGACGGTGTGTGACGTCACCCCCCGAAGGAGCACCTGGACCTCCTGCTGGCTCCCCGGGCTGCTACGCGCATTAGCTGCTAGCGGCTAGCTCCGCTTTGACGGCTGTTGCTCCACAGCTTTTATTTCCGGTAAACGTTTCCTCCATTAGAAGCTCGGCGCTTTCGCCTCCTGCTGCGGGAGGATCCAGATCGGATCCCGGTCTCCGGTGCTTCGTGACGTAAACAACCGCCTGTCAACATTTCGACCTGATCGATTCGGTATCAACGTGAAGCGTTCTCGCGTGATCGGTGACGCTCCTGCCGGTTAACCGCCGTTTCCCCACCGACTGGATTCAGTCTATCCAGCTCGTTAACCGGATGAAGCTCGTTAACGGGATGAAGCGATGAATCATCGGTAACAAACTAACCGATCCCACGTCAGGGAAACCGCCGCAGCTCCCTTTGCTATGCTAGCATGCTATCAGCGCTAGCTCCGTGCTGCGGGCCAGGCCTGTTGAAATCCTCCGGGACCGACGCCAGACCCGCGTCTAGCGTCGGTCCCGGAGCCGCTGGAACCGGCGGGGGGCTCCGGATAAACGTCCGCGGCGCCGTCCCGGGGCCGCCGGGAAGCCGCGGTCCGTGCTTTGATCCATTCATTTCGCTCGCTTAGCTTAGCTATGATGCTAACGGCGGTTCCTCTGAGACTGCGCAGTTCGGAACAGCTGCCCGCAGACAAACAAGGAAAACGTTAAAACCCGGTCCAGTCGAGCTGCATTCCACCCGCCGCGGAGCCGCCCACGCCGCCGGTACCGTCCCGCGGTCCTCCGGCCTCTCCCATTTTCTTACCGATCTCTGAAGCTCCCCGAGCCACACCGAGGCTCGCTCCTTCCCGGCCGGGTCCGGGTCGTGGTACAGAGCCTGGACCGCCTGGTACACCAGCGTCAGGCTCGGTTTGCCCCCCTCCATGGTTCGGGTCCGAAGCAGGCGCGCAATAAGGCAGAAAGTCAAAGCGGTGGGTTTGAACGCGTCCTACACTGCCTGGCTGTCGGCCGCCATCTCGCACTGGGTTCCCGCGTGCAACTACGACGTCCTCCCGGCAGGAAACACGGGCGAGAACAACAGTTCCGCCCTGTCGTTATAACCGGACCTGACGTCATTCACTCGGACCCTGCGCTCCGTCCCGATGTTTATTCACTAAATTAACTAAATGTAAATGTAATCCATTGGCAGAACGTAAATATTTGCAACGTCACGATTCTGGGCTCTTCCGTTTCACTGGCCGGAAGTGATGAACGTAAAAATAAAACATTTCACCGCGTTGAGGATGGAGAGTTGATTATTATCAAAATCAAAATCAAATAATCTTATTTTGCGAAGACTTTAAAAGGATTGGGAGGGGGCGGGGCGACCTGCTCAGGTAAATCCCAAACCTGCGGGTCCGTAACGGCTGCTTTATGATGCAACGGGGGACAGGTCTGGACCTCAGACCAGCCGGTACCTGGAGGACCAGCGGGTTTGAACGGGTCACCGGTCCCCATCAACTCGATTCAATTCATTTTATATCTATTAAACCGGATCAATACAGGAAGTTGACTCAGACTTGAACAGAACCTCAGACTTTCCTTTGTCTAAATTTTAAGATTTGTGATTTCTGAGTTCTGTCGCTCTCTCTCCTCTATCAGTTCTATCTGCATAACGTTTGTAACGACTGACATCGACCCAACAAACAAACAGGAAATGAGCTCATCATTCTTCAGGTCCACGCCGGCGTCCACAGATGTGTCGATACAAACAACTGATATTTGACTGTAGCGCTTTATTTAGATCAAAGCAGAAAAATTTAAAATAAAATACAGTGTTTTTGTGTCCTCAGTTCATTTGGTTCTGTCTAAAGTGGGCGGGGCTTAAACCAACAACCTCCTGGGACAAATAAAAAAAGCGTTTTTATCACAATCTGGATGCAGAAGTCAAAGTTTAGCTTGAAATATGAAGACAAAAAGAGATTCATAGCGATAGAAAACGTCTCAAATGCTTCACAAGCAGAGGTCAGTGAACGCACCACGGCGAGTTTCACTCGGGATGAAGGGCGCTGCCCAGCCACCGGGCCGGACGCAGCCACGCCTTCAGAACCACAAAGTTCTGGTTCCCAGAACGAGTTCCTCTCGAAACGGGGCTAGAACTCGTCGTGCCGCAGCAACGCCTCGCCGAAGTCCGTCACCTGGCTTCCAACAAACACGTCCAATTTGTCCAGAATTTCCTCCTTGCTGAGTTTCCCGTCCTGAGGAAGAGGCAAAGACGGGCGTCAGACATTCGGCGGGGGAGGGAGGCGGGAGCGGCCGGAGCGGTGGGAGAGGCGGGAGAGGGAGGCGGGAGCGGCGGACCTGGTCGGCGTCCGCCTCGTGCAGCAGGTGCTGGGCTTCGGCCGCCGCGTGGTCGTAGTCCGGCGGCAGGATCCAGTCCAGGGTTTCCTCCCTGTCCATCTTCCCGTCGTCGTTTTTGTCTCGGAACTCGGCGAACTGTTGCCGCTCCTTCGTCACCCAGTCCGGCTCGTCTTCATCGTCCTCCGACAGGTACATGTCCCCTGCAGGCCGGAGTCCAACCCACAGCAGTGAGGACGCCGGGACGTCTCCCCGCCCAGCTGACCCCGCCTCCATTGGTCAAACTCGCCTGAGAACGCTCAACCTCAGAGAGACAGTAAAAGTACACGAGTATTAAATACGCGTGTACTACTAGGAAGTACTCTTACCGATGTACTCCTGCAGGTCGATGAGTCCGTCGCCGTTCTTATCGACGTCTTCTATCGTTTCCTGGGACGGAGGACACGATGCGAGTGACGTCACGCCTGTGACGTCACGGCGCTGACATCACGCCGGTGACATCACGCCGCTGACATCACGCCGCTGACATCACGCCTGTGACATCACGGCGCTGACATCACGGCGCTGACATCACGCTCACCTGGACCACGACGTCCTTCATGTGTTCGTGTTCCTCGGGGTGGAGGAAGGCCGTGAACTCTTGTTTGTTAGCGACCATGTCTCCGTTGCCGTCGGCGACCCTGAAGCGCCTCTCGTCCCGCATCATCATGTGGGTGTAGTTGTAGTCGCCGTCCGTCTGGGGGCTTTCTGTTGGAGGCGACCAATGAGAATGGAGGGCGGGGCGAGGGCGGGGCGAGGGCGTGTCCTTACCCAGGTAGCTCCCGTACGTCACGTTCTTGTACTCGTCCCAGCTGATCCGGCCGTCGGCGTCGGCGTCGAAGTCGTCCCACTGAGCCGCCACGCTGTCGGACACGTGCTGCATCTGGGCGCGCTTGATCCAGTCGTTTAGCTCCGCCCCCGAGACAAAGCCGTCCCCGTCTCGGTCCATTTTATCCACGATGATGCTGCAGAGACATTCACCGGATCACTGCCGGGTCAGGTGAACCCGGGCCAGGTGAACCCGGGTCAGGTGAACCCGGGCCAGGTGAACCCGGGCCCGTCCCGCTGGTCCCCAACAGACCCTGAACGCACCTCAGCCGCCGCCTGCTCTCCTCCGGCCGGAGCTGCTCGAAGCTCCGGGCTTCCTCTCGGCCCAGAAAGGCTTCGTGGTCGTAGTCGTGGTTTCTGCCGTCGTCATGGACGCGACTCGTCTTCTCCGTGGGTTTGCTGCTGCCGTAGACGACGCAGAGGACAACGCCCATCAGCAGCGGCCGGATCATCCTGACAGGAACTCGCTCAGAGACCCGACGCCTGAACGCCTCGGCGCCGCCGATCCGAAGGGGGGGGGGACAGGCCGATCTGAAGGGGGGGGGGACGCACCGATCCGAAGGGGGGACAGACCAATCTGAAGGGGGGGGGGGGGGGGGGGGACAGGCCGATCTGAAGGGGGGACAGACCGATCTGAAGGCGGGACCCTCACCCTAAGCCTATCTGATGGATGATGACGTCACACTGTGATTAATTTAGTTTATTTATTCTACTCATTTATTTTCCGCATTTATTGACAGAAACATGTTTTCGCCTAAAGACCGTAAAACTAGCACAACATTAGCCGCTAGCTTGTTTGTAGCCTGCTATCAGGCTAAATGGCGGTTCTCCCCCCCCCCCTCCCCCTTCTGAACCTGCGTCGCTGCGTCGCTGCGTAAACAAACACCTGTCCTCTCACCTGAGCGCGCGCCGCTTCTCGTGAACGCCGTTCCTGCTGAATTCACCGCCGAGCCGCGTTCCCTCTGCGGCACTTCCGCCTTACCCTAGCCAATCCGGAGCCGCCTGGGACGCTCCCCTCGATCCGATTGGGCCACTTCGCCAAGCTCTCGGATGACCCGGCAGGGCGTTATTGCCGTACTAGCTTGTGATTGGCCGTTGGCTGCCCGTTGGCTGCCTGCGGACCAATGGCAGCGCTCGTACGGAATCAGCGGCTGCCTGCCACGTCCTCAGCCGGAAAACTGGGACCGTCCTCGGGAAGAGACGGCCCGAGAGGAAGAGGAGGATTTACGGAATTCACGGAAGTTTAATTAAAAGCAACACAGTAGGAATAGACAGCTGCAGGCTTCCGGTTTAAAACATGACCATAAATGACACACACGATGACGTCATGCAGGGTCATTATCATAAATGACAGACGCGATGACATCACGCAGGGTCTTCTCATTTCTTTCCGATGCCGAACGGATCGCTGCTGGTCTTTCCCGCCGTCTCGTCCCCCTTCTGCAGAGAAGAACCCAGTTTGGGTAATATACAGGTGGGGAGGGGGCAGCCATCGAATGACCTGGAGGGAGCAGCGGGCCTTAAACAGAGGTCAAAGGTCACAGTATAACGCCCTTCAGTGACATACAGAGAAACGTTCTAGACGGCGTTTGTTGTTTCACTGACTGTGTGAATATTTCGGTCTCCAATCTGCAAAACAAAAAACGGGATCTGTCAAATAAACTTGAAAAGAACCCGGCAGAACCTCGTAACAATGTTCTAAACCTGAAAAGAACCCGGCAGAACCTCGTAACAGTGTTCTAAACCTGAAAAGAACCCAACGGAACCTCGTAACAGTGTTCTAAACCTGAAAAGAACCCAACGGAACCTCGTAACAGTGTTCTAAACCTGAAAAGAACCCAACGGAACCTCGTAACAGTGTTCTAAACCTGAAACTCTATTTCCCATAATAACTAGCGTAACCTCGATGACTCGGTTCCTGTCCAGGTACACGAATGAGTAACTACGCGTATCTAAACAGAATACTCCTCAAAGCGTAAATAGAACGAGGCTCAGAATCGTCTCCTGATTTGTCGGGCTCACCTTGTGGCGTTCGCTTCTCCCTCCCGGTGAAAGCGGACAGGTGTCTGATCGTCGTCTCTACAAACATCGTCATCGTCATCTTCATCATCGTCGTGATATTTAGTCTCTAGAACATAACCCCCCCCTCACCTGGAGCTGTTGCGTGGCAGAGGAAGAGGACCGGCAGACACAGAAACCATCATCATCATCATCATCATCATCAGGAGAGACGGAGCAGCCGTCATCGTGGATCAGAACCAGGCGGGGACTGGAGCGGGGGACTGGAGCGGGGGCTGGCTCTGGGACCGGGTGGACCTTGTCCCCGATGAAGACCTCCCCAGGATCAATACTGACTGTTTGTCTTCGTCGGCCGAGCCGCTGCCACGGAGCAGAACCCGCCCGGACCCGCCGGTTCCGTCCTGCGATTTCATCGGTTTTTGCGTTTCTCACGTTTTAACACCGACGTCTTTAACGTTTCCTCTTCAAACGATTACGATCGGCTGATCAAACGGAACTCGTGTAGAACGGAGAATAAAAGAGGCGCAGACGGCGACAGGAAACGAGGATTTATTCCCTCCAACGTCGATTATAAGTTAAAACATTTGGATCAAACAAACAACAAAGGACTCCGAGTCACGAGAGGCGGAAGCATCTTCCACTTCCTGAACATTAAAGCAAACTGTTTACATGTGAGGGGGCGGGGCTTGGCGCTTTAGCGGAAGTCCTCGGCGGAGAACATGCCCTTGGCGCGGCGCAGGATGGAGTCCTTGGAGGCGTCGTACGGGTGCTCCTTGGACGGGATCTCCAGCACAGCGGGGATGGACTGCATGTGCGCGTCGATGGCGTGGCGGATCATCTCGGCGATGAACTGGTTAATGAGGATGATGCCGATGTCGCTGCGCGCCAAAAAGCTCCTGGAGCGAGGAAGAGAGGGGAGGAGTCAACGCCCGGAAGCCGTCACCCAGACTTCATTCGGATTTCTACCGTTTTAACGGCCGCTTTAGTCTCCCGGTCGACACGGTGCACGTGGAAGAAAAGTAGCAACATCTACCGAACACCGGAGAGCTCCCGGTGAATTCCGCTTCCAGAAAACCCCGAAGAAGAGTCGCATTGGATAAATACGGATCAATACATATCTATTTATCAATGCTAATGGTACAACTAGCATTAACGGGATGCTAGCTAACGGCTATACGTCATTCAAAGGGCTATCAGTGGTTTAACCACGGCGGAGATATGACGTCATGACCGGACTGGACCTCCGGTTAAACCGGGTCCGTGATGAAGCGCGTACTTAAAGGTCTCCTCGATCTCCGTGACGCTGGTGTCCTTCTCCACCACCAAGAAATTCGGTTTCCGGTTCTTGTTGAGCTCCCCGATCCCGCCGAGCAGGAATCCGGTGCACGTGTCTTCATCACCGATCACGGCGATCAATTTCCCACGGCCGGCCATCACGGAGATTTGAGATTCCACCGACAGAAGAGGAGCAATGAATTGAGCTCGTTGCTGACAGCCGCTACAGGTCACGTGAGGAGATCAGCTGACCACACTTCCGTTTTAGACACGGAAGTTAGAAACGTGGGCGCGCCCCCTGCTGCTGGGTGGGAAAACTGAAACACAAACGTCATGCTGCCTTCACGGTCATGGTAAATCGAATCATCACAATTTACAGTTTACACATAAACGGCTTGAACATTTATCTTCATATATTCTTGTATTATTATTCTTCGCGTCTGCGTGGGTTCCCGCTGGATTGATTAATTTTGACATTTCTACGAATGTCCGATACTCGTGAATGCAACAGTCACGTGAAGATTCCAAAGACGGAAGTGCGTCTGAGCCACAGCGCAGGAAACAGGCGGACGCAATGGTGAGTGTTTACGGTGACGTCTCGGTGTCGCGCGTCGTGCTACCGTCAGTTAGCCTGTTAGCTCAGTGGGTTCCGGCTTGTTGTTTTCAGGCGACAGCGGCGCTGACTGCGGGTCTGGAGCGGATCCCGGACCAGCTCGGGTACCTGGTCGTCAGTGAGGACGGGGTTCTAGCCGTGAGTGTTGCCCCGCCCACACGCGGCCATGTTTCCCAGTGACGCTAAATGCAGAGACGTACAAGAAAATGACTTTACTGCGAAGCTCTATTACGTCATTTCGCCTGATTTGCCCCGCCCCCCCCCCCGCCAGTCTGCAGGTGAGCTGGAGAACGACGAACACACAGCCGGCGTGATGATGCAGATGGTTCGGACCGCATGTCGGTTCCGACTCGCTGGATCAGCCGAGCCGGCGTTCAAACGCCTGTCAGGTGAGCCGCCGCCGCAGGTAAAGCCGACCAATCGCGAGCTAGCTGTGCTACACTCCAGTGTAGCGTAGCATGGGCTCCATCTAGCACTGAAGGCCATAGTGATGTTTGTAGTGACGTTATGTGTCTCACCTGTGCGGGTCCGTCTCACCTGTGCGGGTCCGTCTCTCACCTGTGCGGCTCTCTCACCTGTCCTCTCCTCAGTGGTCCTGGAGGATTTCGTTTACACCGTGACGGTTTCCGGTCAGAAGGTTTTCGTGGTCAAACGTCAGCACAACCAGCAGGAACCAATCAGCGTCTAGAGGTCTGGTGACGCAGGCCGGCCATTGGTCCAGCAGAAGCTTGGGTTCCACTTGCATAAAGTTTTGTATGTTTGAATTTGTGATTAAAAAAATAAAGATTTAAAGTTCTTGTCATCTAAGCGGCTGTCACCTACACGCACACGCAACTTGATGCGATCAGTCAAATGTTGCAAGAGGGCGTTACCATGGTTACAGAAATACTCCATTTTATTTTGACAGTCCGTTTCCTCCCGTTTCAGTGACACTCTCGCTCTTTGCATCAGCATTAAAGCTACGATGACTCTTTGGCATCAAATCGTTTATTAACAGAAGTTTCATTTATGAAACTCAAAAAATAAACTTAAAGAAAAGGTCTCGAGAAAAGAACCTTTATTGCATCACCTTTGCTTCTTCACATTGAAAAGAACGACGAGGCCTCCAGGTGCGGAATGAGCAGTCACATGACCGGGCAGCGGTTACCTGTTGAACCCCGCCCCCTGTCTTTAGCCCAGAGGTTAGCTCCGCCTCCATAACATCCTGCCATAATTCTGAGTTAAAACATGCAAATTAAAAACAGAAGGGGCTGCTGGGAAATCAAGGTGAGCTCGGCGCTCCGAGTCCGTGACATCACTTCCTCCGACAGACAGACAAATATAATTTAAAAAAACCAACAACAGTCTTCTGAACCGCCCCTCATCTCCAGTCCGTACACGCTGAACGGGAGCCGTCAGCGGCTTCCTGTTTCCTGTCATGTGGTCTAAGAGCTCGTCAGCTTATTGGCCAGCCAGTCAAGACCCTCGCAGAGACCTGTACCCTGCGTGGCACAGGTAGCCTGGGCGTTCCACTGAGGAGAGAGAGCAGCCGTCAGGGCAGGTGAGGCGTGTGTGTGGGCGTGTCCGTGCGTGTGGGCGTGTCCTTACCTTCCTGCCGGTCAGTTCGCGCAACCGCAGCTTCCCGGTGATTTCGTCGAGCGTCATCGCGTGGGGAAGGTCCTGCTTGTTAGCAAACACCAGAATGGCCGCGTCGCTCAGCTCCTCCTCCCCGAGCTGCAGAGTCATGTGACTGATGACATCACAGTTCCACAGGCGGGCGGGGCCGCACCGAGGCAGAAACTCACCATCTTCCGCAGCTCATCGGAGGCTTCCTCGACCCTCTCTCTGTCGTTACTGTCCACCACAAAGATCAGGCCCTGGCCGGGAAGCAGGGGTCAGAGGTCACGCACAGGTCAGACACACACACGTACCGCTAGCGGTCCCGGTCCGGTACCTGCGTGTTCTGGAAGTAGTGTCTCCACAGAGGCCGGATCTTGTCCTGGCCGCCGACGTCCCAGACCGTGAAGCAGATGTTCTTGTACTCGACCGTCTCCACGTTGAACCCTGAACACCAGCAGCGAGGTCAAACGGAGGCCACGCCCCCAAACAGGGCACCGAATGACGTCGCTGACGTGTTGTTTGTTTGGCGTGAGGACACATACCGATAGTCGGGATGGTGGTGACGATCTCTCCGAGCTTCAGTTTGTACAGGATGGTTGTTTTCCCCGCCGCGTCCAAACCGACTGAAACATCAGAACAGAACCTTCAGAGTAGTTACCATGACAACGTGGACCTTTAAAGTGTTCAGTTGCTACACCGACAGGTTTCCGCTGACGTCATAGCGCGTTAGCTCGAACTGTTAGCTTCCATAAATCATGACGTCAGATCTAGACCCAAAGTTCCCTCAACAAGAACGCAACTCAGATTCAGCGTGAACTAGGTTAACCAGGTTAACTAATCCTGCACGGTTAGCCTCGGAGCTAGTTAGCCTAGCTTAAGTGCTCACCCATCAGTATCCGCATCTGCTTCTTCCCGAACATTCTGGCGAACACCGCCGAAATTGCGAGACCCATTTGATCAGAAACGTCCCGGTTCGGTACCGGAGGAATAACAGAACGACCGTGGAAGACGTCCGGCGGCTAATCCGAGCGGAGGCGCTAATCCGAGCCCGAGCAGACCGACAACAGGCAGGGAGCGGGCGGGCGCAGCTCCTCAGTGCCACGTCCAGGCCAACGCGGAGAAAATGACGTCACTACTTTGAAAAACTTTATTAGTACTCTCAAACGCTGCAACATTCCGGCTCCCCCGGAAGAACGTGTTGAACGCTATTTCAATTTCCTGCCAAATGAATCTCCTACGTCACCACATTTAGCACTAAAGTCCAGCTGGGGCTCGAGTGTTTGTTCCGGTAGTTCCCTAAATGGTCATTTACGCCTTATATTTAATGTAATTTTATTATTTGGTGTGTTTATATGTATGTACTGTTAACTATATCTATTGTTTGATTCGTTTTGGATTGGACGCATTTTCTTTGTGCTACCGAATGATCGTAAATTACATTTGGGGAAAGAAACACACAAATCTACTCGTTTGGGTTTCTCCTTTTTCCGGTAGACCTGAACGCCACATCGCATTCCCGCCTCCTCCCACTTCCGCCCAACATGGCGGATGTTTGCTGACAGGAATCAACTCTCCCGATGACTTGTCGTCGTCTTCTGCTTGTGTTGTGTTTCTCTGTCGGTCCGCTGACGGCCGCGCATCAGGTAAGATCCCTCCGGTCCCGGTTCCGGTACCGGTTCATGGAGGTGATTCGGTTGCGTCGGCCTTTAAACGACAGACCTAATGTTTCACATTGATCACGTGCTTCTCGACATTTTAATTCAGGCGGTAAATGCCGTTCAGACATTCTTTCATGTCCGGTTTTAGGTTTAGCTTCCGACTCCTTCCGGGAACCGGAGGTCCAGATCCGGTTCCTGTGTACGAGTGACGTGTTGACGTCCGCCTTCGCGCTGGGGGGGCGGGGTTAAATCGCCGTTTCCTGTCTGGCGCTTCCGCCCTGACCGGCTAACGTTACTAGCTGGAAGCTAAAGTTCATGCTTTCCGGTCCGCTGACCACGTGACGTCACTAAAGTGACAGAAACAACAGCTGATCTGTAAATGTTTGGTTTCTGCAGCGAACGAGGTCAAACCGGTTCTGTCCCGGCGCCGTAGCGGATCCGGTGTGACCCGACCACGACCCCGAATCATGGAAAAGTTCGGGATGAGCTTCGGAGGCGGGCCCAGCAGGAAGGAGCTGCTGGACACGATCGAGTCCCAGAAAAAGACGCTGGTCCAGTACCAGACCCGCTTCAAGGACGTGGTTCTGGCCTACAAGAGCCTTCTGAAGGAGAAGGAGGCGCTGGAGGCGGGTCTGAAGGTCCTGACGGCAACCCGGGAGGCGGACCAGAACCACCAGAGCCCGGACGCCGTGTGGGACGTCCCCGATGACGGCTGTTCGCTTCACAGCGAGGACAGCGACGGGCCCGGGGACACCGGCATGGCGGACCAGGCGGAGCCCGGAGACAAGTCCGGCGCCACGGTATTTACCGCGCCATTCCACAAGCGTTCACTCTGTGACATCATCGGCTGACGGGATTGGGGCGGCGGCCTCCCCTCTCCGTTTCCCTCTCTGCAGCCTCTGCGGGGCGACGGCGGCGGCAGCGGCGAGCAGCAGGACGCCCATTGGCGAGTCTCCCAGCTGAGGAGCCAGCTGAGCACGCTCACCAGCGCCCTCGCCACCGTCACGCAGGAGAAGTCCCGCATGGAGGCCGGCTTCCAGGCCGACAAGCGCCAGCTGAAGCAGGAAGTGGAGGAGCTCCAGGGCCACGCCGGCGCCCTGACGGTGCAGCAGGAGGCGGAGCTACACGCCCTGCAGCAGCAGCTGGCGGAAAGCCGCGCCCGCATCATCACGCAGCAGCACGAGAGGGAGCGGGAGCAGGGCGACCACGCCCAGCAGCTCCGGGAGCTGCAGCGCCTCCTGCAGCAGGAGAGGAGCCTCCGACAGGACGCGGAGCTCCGCCTCCAGGACGCCAACGACACCGTCCTGATGACGTCGCAGGCCGCGGACCGGGGGGCGGAGTCCGAGGCTCGCCTGAGCGAGGCGAGGGAGGAGGGGGAGGAGCTGAGGAAAAGGCTGCAGGCTGCGGAGGAGGAGCAGAAGAAAGCCGATCCCCGAGTGGAGGAGCTGCAGCAGGAAGTGATGCGGCTGCAGAAACACGTGCAGCAGCAGATCGGCGTGGAGAGCAGGAAGGTGAGGTCGGGGCGGGGTCAGGGCGGGGCGGGGTCTCAACGCCTGCTTTTGTGGTCGTAGGCGTGCGACGCAGAGGAGCGCGCCCGGGAGCGCGCCCGGGCGGCGGAGGCGAGGGCGGCGGGCCTGGAGCAGAGACTCTCCGAACTGTCCGAGGTTCTGGGTTCCTGCGAGAAGACGAGGCAGCGAGACCAGAAGAACGCCCAGCGCCTCAGAGACCGGGTCCTGCAGCTGGACACGGAGAACCGGACGCTCGCCATCGCCGCCACCAGCCGGACGGCCGGCGACCCCGGCCCGGACGAGTCGCAGCTCGACGTCGCCGCTCTGAAGGAGAAGCTGGAGAAGGTGAAGAAGCTCCTCCTGCTGGCGGCCCAGAGGAACGCGGAGCAGAACATCCAGTCCCTCGCCGACGCCGACGTGGAGGCGGAGCCTGGCGGGGACCGGCACTCGGTCCTGTCCTACCAGCAGGAAGTGAGACTAGTCAGGGAGGAGTTTGAGCGCTACAAGCAGCGGGCGCAGCTGGTGCTGAAGAACAAGAACTCCAAAGATGGCTGCCAGGCGAAGGAGCTGGAGGAGCTCCGGGACCAGCTGGCCGAGCTGAAGGAGAAGTACATCAGCCTGCGTATCCACGGCGACGAGGCCGACGCCCAGCACCGCCGCCGGCTGGAGGAGCGGCAGCAGCAGGAAGCGGCGCTGCAACAGCGGCACAAACAGGAAGTGGAGCGGCTTCAGGCGCTGCGCCGCGATGACCTGTCACAGCTGGAGGCGGAGCTTCACAAGCAGAGGGCGAGGACCATGGCGCTGCTGGAGGAGAAGGACCAGGAGCTGGAGCGGCTGCGGCTCGGCGCCGTGGACGAGAGGCGGGACCACGAGGACGGCTCGCCGGGGGGCGAGGGTGACATCATCAGCACGGCGCTGAGGCGGGCCGCCTCAAACGAGCCCGCGCCGCTGCTCTACTCCGAGCAGCTCGCCAGGAAGGAGGCGGAGCTGGGCGGGCTGCGGCGGCAGAAGCACCGCCTGGAGGACGACCTCCACCAGCTGCAGGCTAAGCTAATCGCTAACGGCGAGCGCCACGAGGAGGCGGCGGCCCAGCTGCGAGGACACCTGGACAAGCTGACCCGGGACCGGAGCCGGGACGGCGCCAACCTGGAGTACCTGAAGAACGTCATCTACAAGTTCCTGACGCTGCAGGACGCCAGCGGGAGGCAGCAGACGCTCGCCGCCATCCTGACCATCCTGCACTTCAGCCCCGAGGAGAGGCGGGGCGTCGGCCGGCTGCAGGCGGCGCCCTGGTGGTCGGTCAGCAGGCGGTAGGGGGCGTGTCAACAACAAACACACAAACGCCCGTCGCTGTGAATAAACTTTGACCTTTAAGCTGTTCACGTGAACGAGTATTTACTTCCTGTGTTTTTGTGGTTAAATAAAAAGGGCTCGCCGTCGGGTCCGGTTTTTATGAAGGATTGTTTATTCGCTTTGTGGGAGGAGTCTCAGGCCTCCTGAGGAACCTCCCCCTCAGGTTGCGTTCAGGACCGCCTGCAGGTCGTCCGGCAGCGACCCGATGATGTCGGCGATGGAGCGGTCCAGCTGGGCCAGCACGCCGTCCCTCGGCTGCTGCCGCCGCCCCTTCGCCTGGAACACACCCGAGTTAGAGTGGCGTCGTCCCCCCCCGCCGGCGCCCCCCCCTGGCGGACCCTCACCTGCTTCTCCCTGAGCTTCAGCACCAGGTCCACGAGCTCCACCTCAGACTTGTCTCTCGTCCAGCCCAGCAGGTCCTGGCGGGGGCGGAACATCAGGCGTTAGCCGCGCCCGCGCTCAAGCAGCTAGCGATGACATCACCTGACTCACGGCGGCACAGACGACCTCCAGGTGGCGCCGCTCCAGCGTCTCGCTCATCTCTCTGTGGCGGCGTCGGTACCACCCGTCAAAGTTCTGACACCTGAAGAACTTCCTGTCGGGAGACGACAGAGCGCTCGAAACCCGACACCTGGGCGTCGTCCCGTCCTGCACACACCTGAGCGGCTCACCTGTACAGGCCCAGCCAATCACCTTTGAGCGGAGAGGTGAGCTGCGGCCCGGCGTGATCCAGGGTGGCCAGGAAGTCGTCCTGACTGAAGGGGCGGATCTGGGGCGGAGCCTGGAACACAAACGGCGTGAAGCGGGCGTGTCTCCAGACTGCTGACATCGCTGTGAGGTCACTTCCTGTTTACCTTCCAGGGCGTCACTGATCTCTGCAGAGGCATCAGGCTAGCCATGTAGCGCTCCTGAGAGACAGCACAACACGGTGAGGACGCTGCTGGACCAATCAGGTGGCTGCTGCTGCTGCTGCCACCTGATTGGCTGTTTTCTCACCAGAGGGATGATGAAGCTCTGCGTGAGCTCCAACAGGTGCCTCCTCAGGATGGCGCTCTGAGCCTCGGACGGCCTCTTCCTCTGGATGCCCTGCACACGCGCGCACACACGCACACACACACACACACCGGTTTATAGACGCTGATTGGCGGACACACCTCCACCTGGCCACGCCCCCTACCTTCAGCAGTCGTTTGATCAGAACCTTGTCTCGGTGCAGGAAGGTCTTGAAGGCCGTGTAGATCCCTGCGGACGGAAGCAAACGCTGACGCTAAACGGAACGGCGCCCCCTGCTGGCTAAACTGTCCTGACCTCAGTCACGTGACCTGGTTTGGTGTCCAGAGACTTCAGCTTGGACAGCTTCTTCACCTTCACCTGTTTGGGGAGGTCACCTGGAGAACGGGTTGGGCCGAGGCGAGCCGGGAGCGTTACGCTTCTGCTGTCGTTTGATTGGACGCTGAGTTCCAGGTTCTTTATTTCTTACCTGCCGTCTTTAATTCTCCCAGTCGGATCACGTGAGGCCAGCTCTGAAAGGTTTTAATGAAGAACGGATTGGTGACGCCCAGAAGCACGTTCGGCCTGCAGGGGGAGACGGGTGGGTCAGACGGGCGTGCTCAGGTGCGCTCAGGTGCGTTCGGGTGGGCGGGACTCACGGGGCCTGGGTCCTGGTGGTGTATTCTCTGAACTCGCTGTCGTGGACGGTGAAATAAGGCCGGAAGTCACAGCAGAACTTCAGCGGACTGATGGCGCTGGGAGAGGACGCTCGTTACCATAGCAACACGACCGTGGAGCGTTGTGATTGGACGTTCCGTTACCTGATGAGAGCCAGGACGGTCTCCGAGGAGACGGTGGGAGACGGCGCCATGACGACCAGCGGCTCCCCGAGCAGCGTGAGCTCCCAGAGGACCTGCAGGTGGACGAGGACAGACTGGAAGCACCTGAGGTCAAAGGTCAATGTTTCAAACACGGATTCGCTGTAGGAAGATCAGGTTACTGAATGAGGACAGCGGAGGGACGGACCTGAAGAGGTCCAGCTCGTGGACAGTGGGCAGCCGGGTCGGAGCCGGCAGGACGTTCTGAGGGACCAAAGAAAACGTTATTATGCGTTCCTGCTGGCTGGTGGTGAAGCCACGCCCCCTTCCTGACCTCACTGGGTGTGTCTCTGACCGGACTTCCTCCGGGTCTGTCAGATTTTGAAGGTATTCGGATCTAAAACAAACACGTGCGTTTAATTTGTCAGAAAAAAGCCCCGCCCACCCCCAGCAGAAAGGCCACGCCCTCCTTCCCTCACCTGTAAGACGACGCCCATCACTGGCAAGCTGAGGGTCTGCCCAGGGACGGGCGGAGGCCATTGGTCGATCTCATTACACACTGAGGATGGGAAAGAACCTTCAGCAGAGTGATGTCATAGTGATGTCATAGTGACGTCACAGTGATGTCATAGTGCAGGCATGACATCATCACCCGTTTCCAGGAAGGGCTCCAGCTTGTCAAAGAACTCCGGAGCAACGATCTGCAGCAGCGAGTGGAACAGCTGGACGTACGGCAACCGGGACACCAGCACCAGGGACTGGGGGACAGAGTCACATGACCAGTGAGACACGCAGGACGGGGGGACACCTGGGGGACACCTGGGCACAGGTGAGCGTCGCTGACCTTCTGGAAGTAGCCTCGCTTCACGGAGACGTCCTTCACTTGTCTGAAATAGACAAAACCTAAGAAATGGGACGTCTCAGCCTGCAGAGACAGAGAACAAGTATTGATCCGGGGGGGGCAGAAACAAAGCCGATCAATAACCAATCAGGGAGCAGCTCACCTGCAGGGGGGCGGCAGCGTCCCGGGTGTAAACGTCTCCTCTGACCTTTGGAGCTCTGCGACCGACCGACTGACGCAACCTGAAGCTGAACCGAGTGTCCCCAATGCATCCTGGGAAGGACAGGTGAGCTTTGAGCGTGCACGCACACACACACACACGCACACACGCACACTTACCTGAGTAAGAGTCTGGGAAGGACAGGTAGCAGATGCTGCTTTTCTGATGAGGATCACAAACAAACAGGATCAATAAGCTGATCAATGCCCCGATTGATGATCAAAGGGAGACCGATACCTCTTTCTCAGTGAGCTTCACGTCCGGAGGAAACAGCAGCTGGAACGCAGAGACACACCGGAGGGAACCGGAAGCACCGAGAAACGCGTCCGTTATCATCGATCCGTTTGTCCCAGCTGATGCTAACCTGCTAAGCTAACGCCGCTCGTACCTCTATGGCTTGCCCGAGCTCCAGGTCGAAGGTGACGACACACACGCACTCCAGCCAGGAGGAGAAGCGGGCCCACGGCCGGCGGCCGTCCCCGCCGTCCCCGCCGTCCGCCGCCTGCTCCGCGCGGGGCGAACCGGCGAAAGGGTCCATCATGACCGCGTCGGAGCTCTGCGTCCTCCGTCCCTCATCCTCTGGTCCTCCATCACGAGCAGAGGCGCGTTACCGACGGCGCCCCCTAGCGGAGAGGGTCACTGAGCTGCTGACTTCCTGCCCAGTCGGAAAATAAAAGCTCGTTTCGTTCGATTGGCGCAGACCTTTATTCTGGAAAGCCGCTCCCCGGAAGCGCGCAGAGCACCTTCCGGTTTGAGGCGACACCGCGGACGCGGACAGGCAGCCGGCTCAGTCCTCCCGTTCCTCCCGGACATGGCGGCCGACCCGTGCTCCTTCTCGTCGCTCGGCAGGTGCGTCACCAAACACCTGAGCCTGAGCCTCCACCTGGACTTCGTGAGACACGTGATCAGAGGGAGGGCGGAGCTGACGGTGGAGGCTCTGGAGCACCGCGTCTCCGCTCTGGTAACGTGAACGGCTCCCGGTGCGGCTCCCGGTGCGGCTCATGGAGCTTTAGATTTCAGACCGTGTTTCCGGTCCCTGAAGGGGTCCGTCAGTCACTTCTAGTCGCCGTGTGATGACGTTTCTTTGTTTATTCCGTTACATTATGACGTTTAAAAGTGGAAATATTTAAATATAAATACTTAAAAAAAGATAAAACGTTAAAGAGATCAATAACGCGATCAATGACGTCATCTTTTCATGGTTCTGAGGTACTTCTGGTCGTGTTGCCCTGGACTTTGACTTGCAGGTGTTGTCAGCAGGTGGGCGTGGCCTGATATTAGTCTTAAATCTACTTGCTGCAGACTTTGGACACCAGAGACCTGAAGATCGCCTCGGTGAGCGCCAATGGACAAGCGGCGCCGTTTACGATGGGCCCCAAACACAGCTTCAAGGGGACGCCGCTGGACGTGGCGCTGCCCTTTCACCTGTCCAGGTGACGGCTCCTTCTCCTCCTCGCTCGGGTGCCGCGCGCCCGGAGCGACGTGCCGCTAACGCGTTTGTGTTGTGCACCAATCAGGGGGCAGCACGCCATCGTGGCGGTGACCTACGAGACGTCGCCGTCGGCAACGGCGCTGCAGTGGCTCGCCCCCGAACAGACGGCCGGGAAGCAGCAGCCGTACCTGTTCAGTCAGTGTCAGGTGAGTCTGCTGCAGCAGCCGTTGGCAGGAAGTGGGTTACACAAGGACAGGAAGCAGGAAGTCAAATGTGTTGCGGTTTCCCCTCGGCTTCGTCTTCCAGGCTCATCACTGCAGGAGCATGATTCCCTGTCAGGACAGCCCTTCGGTCAAACACACCTACTACGCTCAGGTAAGGCCCACCTGGCGGCCGCCCAGTCATGTCGCCGGATTGGTGTGACCCGAGTTTAGTCTGGCAGGCGCGTTACCTCCTCTTTGGCTCTCAGGTGTCTGCGCCCAAAGGCTTGGTGGCGGTGATGAGCGCCATTAGAGACGGACAGGAAGTTGACCCCGAGGACAACGGCCGGGTCGTCTACAGGTTCCGACAGCCGGTGGGTGGGGCCAATAACCAGGAAGTAGAACGAGCGGATCGTTCACATAAACCAGCCGCTCAGTCAGATCAACCCGCTTTGACCTTTGACCTCAGGTGCCCATGCCTTCCTACCTGATCGCCATCGTGGCCGGGGCTCTGGAGAGCAGGTACGCCCCCCGCCCCACCTGGGCACCAATCCCAGCAGGTAAACCGTGTGTCTGTGCTCTGATTGGCTGACAGGGAGATCGGACCCCGGTCCAGAGTCTGGTCTGAGAGAGAGCTGGTGGAGAAAGCAGCGTTTGAGTTCTCCCAGGTAACCGGTTACCCGTCTGGCTGTTTACCCGCCTGGTTGCCGAGCAACCCCTCTAACCCCTCCCCTCCCTCAGACGGAGGACATGCTGAGGACGGCGGAGCAGCTGGCCGGCCCGTACGTTTGGGGGCAGTACGACATCCTGGTCCTCCCCCCGTCCTTCCCCTACGGGGGGATGGAGAACCCCTGCCTCACCTTCGCCACGCCCACGCTGCTGGTCTGTGGACGCACGCTCACCTGTCGCTGACCATGTGACCGTTGAGCAGCTGTTTGTCCTCTCCACAGGCAGGAGACAGATCTCTGTCCAACGTGATCGCCCACGAGATCTCCCACAGCTGGACCGGGAACCTGGTGACCAACAAGACCTGGGAACACTTCTGGTAGGGGGTCTGACTCCGCCCCCTCCGGGGGGTGCAGGCGTGAGGTTGCCATGGCGATAACGCCGCCTTGCTGTCGCCTCAGGCTGAACGAGGGTCACACGGTCTACCTGGAGAGGATGATTGGGCGGAGCATGGAGGGCGAGCCGTTCAGGCAGTTCAAAGCCCGGGGGGGCTGGAAGGAGCTGCAGGACTCGGTGAGAGGCGGAGCCTGTCCGGGGTCGCCCCGCCTGCCTGGGGGGGGTCCTTCCCTGACTGCTTCCTGTCTGCTTCGTGGCTCAGGTGAACACCTTCGGGGCCAACAACCCTCTGACCAACCTGGTCCCGAGCCTGGAGGGGGTCGACCCGGACGACGCCTTCTCCTCCGTGCCCTACGAGAAGGGCTTCGCTCTGCTCTACCACCTGGAGGAGCTGATGGGGGGGCCAGGTAACAGCTGGGACACCGGGACGCCTCCAGCGGTCTGAGCCTGACGCCGTTTTGTCCCCCCCCCCAGAGGTGTTCATGGGTTTCGTGAAGTCCTACATCCAGATGTTCGCCTACAGCAGCGTCACTTCAGACGAGTGGAAGAGCTACCTGTTCACTTACTTCAAGGACAAGGTGAGAGCCGCCGGGACCGGGACCGGGAGGACCTGCCCCGGTGTTGGCTGGACTTGACCTCAGGTTCCTGTTTGTGTCTCAGGTGGACATCCTGAACAAGGTGGACTGGAACGCCTGGATGTACACTCCTGGGATGCCTCCCGTCAAACCGCGGTGAGTGGATCATTTAAGGCCCCCTCCAGGTCCACCGGACCCCCTCCAGGTCCTCCAGACCCCCTCCAGGTCCACCGGACCCCCTCCAGGTCCTCCAGACCCCCTCCAGGTCCAGCAGGCCCCCCTCCAGGTCTCCCTTCAAGCACTTTGTTCTGCTTCCATGTGCTCCAGGTACGACTCCACGCTGGCAGACGCTTGCATTGCTCTGTCCCAGAGGTGGATCAAGGTAAGACCTGGACCTGCTGCTGCTAGTTTTTTGTGACTGGAACCAAAGCCCCGCCCCTGTTGCCCCATTCAGGCCAAAGACCAGGATCTGAGCAGCTTCAGAGAGTCCGATCTGAAGACGCTGTCCTCCCACCAGCTCATCGAGTTCCTGTCCCTCCTGCTTCATGAGGTAGATCTCTTCCCCCCACCGCGGTCCACCGCGGTCCACCGCGGTCCACCACGGTCCACCGGTCCCCTCACCACGAGCCCGTTTGTCCTTCCAGGATCCTCTTCCTCTGACCCACGTGAAGAAGATGCAGCAGCTTTATGATCTCAACGCCTGCATGAACTCTGAGATTCGCTTCAGGTTACGCTCTCACACCACGCCCTGCATTTGAAGCCCCTTCCCCTCCGCCCTGGAGGCTGCTGCTGATTGGCTGTTCTTCCCTCCAGGTGGCTGCGCTTGTGCGTTCGCTCCAGGTGGGAGGAGGCGGTTCCCAAAGCGCTGAAGATGGCCACCGACCAGGGCAGGATGAAGTTCACCAGGCCGCTGCTCCGGTGCGGCGCCGTGCCGCAGCTCCGTCTCGTTTCAGGCTTTTCTTCAACAATGTTCAAAAATATATTTCTTCTTCTTCTTCTCCAGGGAAGTTTTCAACTTTGAGAAATACCGAAACGAAGCGGTTTCAGTGTTTCTGGCTCACAGAGCAGCGATGCACCCGGTGACCTCCGGCCTGGTCGCCAAAGACCTGAAGGTGGACGTCAGCGCGCTGTAACCACGGCAACCAGCGGGAACCGGGCCGCGACAGAATCCGAATCAATGATGTTTCACCTCAGGGCAACAGAAAAGAATTGATTTGATAAATAAATGTTTCTAAACTAAAGGATTCTCTGTCTTTGATCTTAAAGATCGTTCAAAGTTTCGTTCAGACTTCAGAGCTGAAAAATAAGAGTCGAGAGAAACGCCCGAACGAAGCGTGTCCTGAATAACGGCTCCGGTGTTGCAAACAGACCGTTGGGTTTCTGCACCGGCTGCCGTCACAGGAAGGATTGCGGCACAGAAACGCTCCTATTTCACCTTCGTTGTGAAATCTAACGGTTCTTGTTTCTGCTCTTTATATTTCCAAATTACAAGTTAAGAGCAGAAATAATAATAAAGTTAATAAAAGGTTTAAATTCAGTATAAAGTGCGCAAAGCTGCTCGGGAGAACTTTATCAAAGATTTGCATAAAGAGTTTATTCGTGATGTCTTATAAATTACGAATTTTAACACTTTAAGCTCATGTTTTCGTCAAATATGAAGTAATAAGGACAAAGTACTCACACAGGCCGCTGTGTCCACTCCAGACCAGCGGGGGGGCGCTGACGAGCCAACTCGGTGTTTGTTAGCTGCAGACAATCTCAGAAGAAGAGGAAGAGGAGGGGGAGGAGGAGGAGGAGGAAGAAGGAGAACTACAGGTGGAGGAAGAGGAGGCGTCCTGTCCGTCGGTGTCCAGAGGAGAGGAGCGGTCGCCATGTTAGCCAAGAAGCCCGGAGCGTCGGTCCTCCCGGCGGGTGAGCACAGCCTCTGTAGCCGCTGTCAGGGCGCCTGAGCCCCGTCCGTGGAGCAGGGACGCCCCGCTGACCGTAAACCCTGCCGGAGCAGCCCAGCTCGCTTTAAATCGAACCATTAAACTGTCTTTATATCATCAGGAATAATCCGCCCCTTTAATCGGATTAGATGAAAACGACTTGAGGAATGAACGTGCAGTCTGTCTTCTTCTCTGGTGTTTATTTATAGACGTCTTCTTCTCCGGTGTTTATTTTTAGCTAGCGCTAGCCAGCCAGCTAGCTAGCAGTGATATGTACATTTTGTCACCTGTAGTCATAATCCTCTGTAAAGCACCATTATGTAATAAACGCTGCAAACCGTTAGCAGCAAGCTAGCAGCAGCAGAAACGGGGTTATACTGCGTTTATAACAGCTGATATTAACGTGAATACAGTGTTTATAACACACCAGCTGACATTAACATGAATACAGTGTTTATAACAGCTGATATTAACATGAATACTGCGCTTATAACAGCTGATATTAACGTGAATACAGTGTTTATAACACACCAGCTGACATTAACGTGAATACAGTGTCTATAACAGCTGATAGTAACGTGAATACTGCGTTTATAACAGCTGACATTAACATGAATGCAGTGTTTATAACACACCAGCTGACATTAACATGAGTAGTGTTTATAACAGCTGATCTTAACGTGAATGCAGTGTTTATAACAGCTGATATTAACATGAATACTGCACTTATAACAGCTGATATTAACGTGAATGCAGTGTTTATAACACACCAGCTGACATTAACATGAGTAGTGTTTATAACAGCTGATATTAACATGAATAGTGTTTATAACAGACCAGACCTGCTTCTGGTATTTGTGCTAAGCTAAATGAAGCGACATCCATCCGAATCAGAAGATGGATCTTCTTCCTCTTCCTCTTCCTCTTCCTCTGTCTCCAGGCAAACCGGGTGAGTCGGTCTGCTCTCCCGGCCACGCCGGCTCAAAGACGACGCCGCCGGTCGCTCTGCCGCGGCTCCACAACCCCGTTACGGTCAGTGTTACCGCTTTACCGTTTTCTAAGAGTCATGTCTGCGCTAACCATCCAGTCATCACCGGATCAACGATCAATTGAGACAGTCAGCTTAGCGCACACAGAAATCCATTTAATGAACGGGGGAGACGCGTGGAGCGCCTGTTAGCCCGTGGCTAGCATGCTGTCCACGTGAGCGGCAGCTCTCTGGTTGGCTGTAGCCGCGGGCTAACAATAGCCCCGGGCTCTGGGACGCTCCAAGCAGCTGATTGGTTTAGAGTCCGGCGTGAAGGACACGCTGGGACCGGCGGCGCCGAGCAGCCGAGCGTTCGTTTGTTCCCCCGTTAGCCGTTAGCAGGACTAAAGATGCTTTCATTCCGTTTTACTTTTAGTCCTTTTAAATTGAAACTGGAATCTAATCAATTGTTGGAATCATTGACTTCTTCCTCCTCTTCCTCCTCATCCTCAGGGCGTCCCTAAAGCCGCCATGTCGGACGCCGTCCAGCTGTTTGAGGAGAACAAGCGCCCGGTCCTCACCTCCCAGCCGAACGGCCTGGCCCCCATCAGCTCCGCCCGGCCGGGGTTGCCGCCGCCGCCGGAGCGCCAGACCGCCGCCTCAGACGCCGCTCGTCACTGTCGGCAGGGCAGCGCCACCGCCAAGACGACGGACGGCAAGCCGAAGCCCGCCGCCATGACTCCGGAGCAGGCCATGAAGCAGTTCATGTCCAAGATGTCCTCCTTCGAGCACCACGAGGTGTTCGGCTACCCCGAGGGTGCGTGGGCCGGCCTCCATCCGGCGGTGTGAAGTCCGGCCCACGCGGGTTCTTATCCGCTTCCTGTTCTGTCTGCAGTGTTCTTTGTTGGTCCGTTTGCCAAGAAGAGGTCAGGGGTGATGGGCGGAGCCAACAACGGCGGCTACGACGACGATCAGGGGTCGTACATCCACGTTCCCCACGACCACGTCTCGTACCGCTACGAAGTCCTGAAGGTCATCGGCAAGGGCAGCTTCGGACAGGTACCGGTCCCGGTGCGGCCCCGCCGCTCTTCCTCCCGAGAACACTCCTCCTCTTCCTCCCCCCCCCCTCAGGTGGTGAAGGCCTTTGACCACAAGTCTCAGACCCACGTGGCCCTGAAGATGGTCCGCAACGAGAAGCGCTTCCACCGGCAGGCGGCCGAGGAGATCCGCATCCTGGAGCACCTGAAGAAGCAGGACAGGGACTCCAGCATGAACGTGATCCACATGCTGGAGAACTTCAGCTTCCGGGGCCACATCTGCATGACCTTCGAGCTGCTCAGCATGAACCTGTACGAGCTGATCAAGAAGAACAAGTTCCAGGGCTTCAGCCTGCCGCTGGTGCGGAAGTTCGCCCACTCGCTGCTGCAGTGCCTGGACTCGCTGCAGCGGAACCGCATCATCCACTGCGACCTGAAGCCCGAGAACATCCTGCTGAAGCAGCAGGGGCGCAGCGGCATCAAGGTACGCCCCCCCCCCCCGCCCCCCCGGAGACCGCCGGGCGCCCCAGTCACCGCCCGCTCTGCCCGTCTCCCCGCAGGTCATCGACTTCGGCTCCAGCTGTTACGAACATCAAAGGGTTTACACCTACATCCAGTCCCGGTTCTACCGAGCGCCGGAGGTCATCCTAGGTGAGAGAGCTCCTACGCTGGCTCGCTGGTCGACCTTTGACCCGGTTCTGACCCGGCTCTGCTCCCCAGGCTCCAGGTACGGCATGCCCATCGACGTCTGGTCCCTGGGCTGCATCCTGGCCGAGCTGCTGACCGGCTACCCGCTGCTGCCGGGCGAGGACGAGGCCGACCAGCTGGCCTGCATCATGGAGCTGCTGGGCATGCCCAGCCAGAAGCTGCTGGAGGCCTCCAAGAGAGCCAAGAACTTCGTGTCGTCCAAAGGCTACCCCCGGTACTGCAGCGTCACCGCGCTGCCGGAGGGCGGCACCGTGCTGAACGCCGGCCGCTCGCGGCGAGGGAAGGTCCGCGGCCCGCCGGGCAGCAAGGACTGGACCGTGGCGCTGAAGGGCTGCGACGATCCTCTGTTCCTGGACTTCCTCAAACAGTGTCTGGAGTGGGACCCCGCCCACCGGATGACCCCCAGCCAGGCGCTCCGCCACCCGTGGCTCAGGAGGCGACTCCCCAAACCACCAGCAGGAACCACGGCCTCCAAACGGAGCACGGCCTCCGACGGCGCCGTCACCTCCACCGGCTCCGCCTCCTCCAAAGCCAGGACTAACGTGGCAGCGATCACGGACGCCAACGGCAACATCCAGCCCAGGACGGTTCTGCCCAAGCTGGTCAGCTGAGCCCGGTTCGGTCCAGAACCGAACCCGAGGTAACGGATACTTCATTGATACGCTGAGGTGCGTTCAGGCTTCGACCGGAGACAGGAAGTGACCTCATTGATGGTTGTTCAGACCATCAGAACACATCAGTCCAAACCCAGTGGTGCCCCAGGGCCTTTTGTTCCTAGCTCAAAATCCATCAAAGCGATCATTTGATTGATTAGCAGGTTCCGTTTGAACCTGTATTGATCACGCGTTGATCAGATTTAAGCTGACGATACTGAGCCAATGATTGGTTTGCTAATCTGAGGTTCACATCGTCCTGAATTATTTCTCAGTCAATCAAAACTGAATCTGTTAGCTGACTAGCACTCTTAGCTAGCTACTGTTTCACAGCGTGTAGCTAGCCTGTGCTAGCTTTGTGCCTGTTGGCCAGCTAACTGTTAACCGGCTAGTTACTGCTACCGCTATTTGCTTAGCGGACACTTTGTTACCTTTTTAACTGGCTAGCAGCTAGCCTAGCAGAGATTTTAAATGGTAAGCTAGGCTCACTACATGCCTTTTTTGGCAGTCTGGGTGCTAGCCGTAGCCTTTGTTAGCTGTAGCCTGGTTGCTCTTCACTGCCAAGCCTTACGAAGCACAGGTTTAGCGTTTTGTTCGGCTACAGAGACGCTAAAAGAAGTGAAAGGAGCAGCGAAGGTCAAACGAAGTTATCAATCAAGTTATTGTGACAGTTAAACTGGTTTCAGGTTACATCAAACGGAACTCATCTGAATTATCTCATCAAATTGTGATGTTTCTTTGGCCAAATTTAAATATAAAAACGAGATCAGGTAATTGGCCGTTGCTAGCATGCTAGCTACATACGAGTTAAATAATGTTTGTATTTTATCAGTGCGGCCACATGACACCAGAATATCCTTCATATGGTCACTGATCGGTTTGATTGGAGGTTTTAAAGATTGAAACAGAACTTGGTCTGCGTTTATCATCATTTAATCCAGCAGTAAATTTACCCTCCATTAAAATAGACTGGATTACACGGTGTAATTAGATTACACCTGACAAAGTGACATCATGCTGGATTCATCTAAATTAGATTATCCTAAATTGGATTGGATTAAATTAGATTACATTAAATTAGCCTCAACTGGATTAGATGAAATGATATCAGACTAATGTCTGTTATTTCGTATCTAATCAGGTGATTCATCGTGATCAATTATTGTCAAAATAACGGTGATTTCCACCTGATCAGTCATTCGGGAACTCATCGCCAAGGTTCAATGGTTATTGATCATTTGTCTCATCAGGTTATTTGGGGGCCCTGAGCAAAATGAGGACAAGGGGCCCTTTATTTAATAGTCATTAAATATTTGTCCAGTAAAAATACATCTCTTTTAAAACATTGCTCATTTTTTATTGTTAAGTTAAATACAATTTAAGCAGAGCTGAAGGAACAGAATGTCTGAGGTCAAAAACAGGGTCAATAAACACCCCCCCCCAGAACGGCTTAAACACACAAACACACACCAAACACGTCACAGGCAGAGATAAGAACTGGCCTCTATGCAAATGAGCTGACAGACTAGCAAGCAAGCTAACAAATACAGCTAAGCCTAAGAGGCGAGGTCAACCTGCAGGCTAGCTGTAGCCACTAGCTAGTACACCGAGCTAGCCGTTAGCAGCGGCCACCGGAAGGGGCGCTCACGCACACGCACACACACACACTAAATGTTTACCTTGCGTGTGTCCCTCCTCTTTTTTCCGTTTTCCGGCACCTGCCGGTTAAATGATCTGAGCCGTGACGCCGCAGGCCGCCGTTTGCGTCACGCATTGTTTGCTCCCACGCTGGATGAAGGCTGACCAATCAGCGCGAGGTCAGGTCCGACGTCACTCTTTAGGTTGCCAGGGCTCAATCAGCCAATCAAGACACGCCCCCTGGCAGGGGCCCCGGTCATTATATAATTATATAAATTAAATATTAGATTTATATCAGGAGAAAACTTTAATTTTAATTCATTTAAAAACTGGCAACAAACAACATTCAAATCTGTCAATAATAATATGTATGGTGTCGAATGATCAATAATAATAATCGGTCTGGAACCGACCATTTATAAAACCAGTTCAGGCCAGTTGTGATGCATAAAGGATCAATAACACAGAACATGATCAAAATCATTTTTAAGTGATATTGATCCTCCATTGATCCTATAGAAATTAACAAATGGGACACAGCACCAGTTTGTGACTTTCCTCAGGTCAACCGTTGCAGTGCAGAAACCTGATATTGATCCATCTCGATCAATTTGTGTTTATGATTAGTTCAATAAAAACTATTGACAAACTGATAGTTGAGCTTCAGATCAATGCAATTGATTGGTGATATTGATTCTACCTGCTCTGCATCACTGAAGTGAATGGGTTATTGATCTCAGGTGATCGTATGAAGGATATTATAATGAACAGATTGCTCAATAATAATTGATCTTGGACCGATTGGCGTTCGTGGGAATTAATGTTTAAAAATGTATCACTTGTTTATTGAAGGATTTATTGACGTTGTCATTGATAGGATTAAATAAATGGTGATTGATCAGGTGTTATATTGATCAATATCACTTCAGGTGCTACCTGAACTCATCCAATCAAACGTACCGGTGTGACTGATGTCATCACACGATACGTGATTGGTCGATAGATGGACAGACGTAAACCAATAATGTGGAAACAACCCATAACCAAAAGATCAGTATTGGTAACAGGATTGATCCATCTGATTGGGGGGGGGGGGGTTTCTTATTTATTTATTTACTACGATTTTGTATTTATTAATCTAATCTACACATTTACTGATCACACGTGTGTGTGAATGTTGCTGACAACGATAACATGATGAGGAGGAGGATATGTAACGGTCGTCATGGCAACGTGACTAAACGCTGACATGATGAAACTGACGATGTAAAACACGCAGATGCTAACTGCTCCGCCCATCTCAGGGGAAGCACCGCCCCTCCTGAACAGGAAACAGGAAGCACTGTGAACAAGGAGGTGGGGAGGGGGCGGTTCTGTCTGATGACTTAAGGATTTGATTGGTTGTGGGTTTTATTTGTTTTAATGAGACGACAGCTGAGTCGTAACTTTGTGCCTTCAGTTGGTCATCGCCAAGCCACACCCCCACCTCACAGACAGCGGTGGGGGTGTGTGTTTGAGCTAAATTAGCGTGACTCACGGTGATGTCATAATTAACTTCAAATCCGTCTGGTTGTCATGGCGATTAAACTCAAAAACGTAAAATAGTTTTATTTACCATTTATCAGAAATCACTCCAGACGCTGACGATAAATCTGTTTTTATTAGAGCTAGCATCACAACAACACCCAAAGACTGTCAACACTAACATCTGCGTGTGTGTGTGTGTGTGTGTGTGCGTGTGTGTGTGTGGTGAAGGGGCGTGGCTCACATATCAACCAACTGCCATCACCTTTTGCCTCAGGACAGACTGGGGGACACCTGCTGACAACAGGGCTAAGCTAACACCTGTCAACTGTTAGCATCTAGCCACTAGCCGCTGCAGTGTAATTTTCTTCACAGTGAAGCTAACACTAGCCTGCTGCTAACTGACAGCAAGTAGCACTGAGCTTCTTTCAGGGGTGCTCGTGTAAGCTGTTAGCATTAGCATAAATATAGCATATTTCATGTTGGTACCTCAGACAGCTCATTGTTATCACTGCTGTTTTAATTGTTGTGGCTAACACACAGGGCATTTGGTTCAATCTACCAAAGTGCATTTCCTTTCAGTGCTAGCTGAGTGCTAGCTGTTCAAACAGACCAGTAGGAAGCTAGGACAGGCTAATGGGAAGCGAACAAAAGGTCAATCAGAGTTAAAGGTTGCCTGTAAGACATTGACGAGGGGTAAAACGTACACTTGACATTTTTCTAGCTGACCTTTGAAAAGAGAAAATCAGAAAGAAAGTAGCCATGGCCTAACTAGCATGCTAACTAGTGACCATGCTAGCCACTGAGCCATTCAGCTTCTGTTTGGAGGCTATTAGCGTAAAGCTGCGCTGTATTCACATGACGTTTGCCAGGTTTTTTTATTTTTATTTTTTCTGTAAATAATTTTTTTAATGTTTAAAGTTTTGAGGGTTTTAATTTTTTGGCACAACTGAAGTTTTACAGTGTACTTTATCTACTGTACAGAAGTCAACAGTTTTCTAGTGAGCCTTTGTTAAATTTTATTGTGGTGGAAAATAGTAATTTTTACTATTGTTAATAAACTTTTATTGCTCACGTTTGTCTGTTATCATTTGTTTCGGCCTCTTTTCAGATATTATCAGCTCTCTGGGTGGATCAATACCGACCTATTGGTTTGTAAATGTCCCGTGTTCAGGCTGTATTTACATTGTGCCTCCACTAGATGTCAGCAGAGCGGCTGACGTCACCGGTAACAGAAGCAGAAGAATTTTAAAATGAACTGTGTGTGTGTGTGTGTGTGTGTGTGTGTGTGTGTGTGTGTGTGTGTGTGCGCGAGTGTGTGCGCGCGTGTGTGTGTGTATGTGCGTGTGTGTGTGGTTGCTCTGAACACGCTCACACCCTCCTATGCAACCGGAAACAATCAAACTTGAAATGTCACCAAACATTTCAGGCAGATATAAAGAGCTGTGTGTGTGTGTGTGTGTGTGTGCGTGCGTGTGTGTGTGTGCAGCTTGATATCTGGTGGCTACAGAAACTGATCTGAGGTGAGTTGTGTTCGCTGCAGTTCGGTTGCACCGTGCTAGCTGCGGCGGCGGCGGCGGCGATGATGATGATGGTGCAGATCATCATCATCATCATCATTTGCATGTTGCTTCCTTTGACTCACACAGTCAGGCAGAACCTGATTGGCTCTCATAGAAGAAGACGTTGTTATTAGCATTTATGCTACTCGTTTAATAGCATTTAATGATTATAAAAGGACAAATGTTAATACGTTACACAAGACAAAACTTCACCTTCGTGTCCCCGGCTGTCCGTCTCACGTCTCCAGCGGTGGGACACGGCGTCCAGGTGCACGTCATCCTCGTCCACGTCGTCCAGGTGCACGTCGTCCAGGTGCACGTGGTCCAGGTGCACGTGGTCCAGGTGCACGTGGCCCAGGTGCACGTGGTCCAGGTGCACGTGGCCCAGGTGCACGTGGTCCAGGTGCACGTGGCCCAGGTGCACGTGGTCCAGGTGCACGTGGCCCAGGTGCACGTGGTCCAGGTGCACGTCGTCCTCGTCCACGTGGTCGAGGTGCACGTGGTCCAGGTGCACGTCGTCCTCGTCTGCTGTGACTTCTGGTCCAATCGGGCCTCTTGAAGACGCGTCATTGAACTCAGGCCTGTTTCACTCTGCTTGAGATGTTTCAGCTCCCAGAGTGCATTGCGGCAGCCGCCGGCTGTGACCCGGCTTCCTGCTGTCCCTGCCTTCAGGCCCTGCCCCTATGAAACTCTGATCACGTGACCTCCTGCAGGGTTCTCAGACCGACCTCAGACCTGCTGGGGAAGCCCAGCCCACATTCTTAGAAATCATGCAGACAGTTGCATGATGGGTAATCCTGGAGTTACAGGAAAGGAGGCCACCTGCCATTTACCAGAAGTGACGTCACAGGAAGTGATGCGGTTGGGGCGGGGGCGGGGTCTGTTTCCATTCTGGTGTGACGGGCGAGCGGAAGCTACTCGAGTGCAAAAGTAACTTATTCTGTGATTACAGATCAATAAATCATTGAAGACAATAATGTAAGAAACAAACATGAAAGTTTCATTCCGATGTATTCAGTCAATACAGCCAATCAATAAATACACAATAAATAATCAATCAGTCAGATTAAATAGACGCCTTAAATATGACATAAATATGGGAAATTAGACAAATACAACTAAAGCCTCCTCCTCATCATCATCATCATCATCATCCTCCTCCTCCTTCTCCTCCTCAGGCTTTTAAACAGGAACGTTTCAGAATCCTTTCCTCTTGACGTTTGCGTTTCCGCCGCTCAGGTGAGTTTTGACCCTCTGTGCTTGCCGTCGCCGCCGCCGCCGCCTCCGTCTGTCCTCCCTGGTGTTGTTGGACAAGGAGCTCGCCTCCTCGTAGAGCCACGGCAGCTCCCACAATGCCTTGTTCTGGACGGCAACGTTGTCCGTCTGAGGGACAGAGACAGGGGTCCAATAAGGGCTCAGGAAGTGACCTTTACTAAAGCTGCATGTTTCTGGTGGGAGGAACCCGGAGAACCCGGAGATGGGAGAACATGCAACCTCCTCACAGAAAGGCCACAAGCTGGATTTGAACCTGTGACCTTCTTGCTGTGAGGCAACAGCGCTAACCACGGTGCCACCGTGCTGAACGAAGGATGGATTACATAAACCTTTATAAAACTACATAAACCTTTATTAAACTACATAAACCTTTATAAAACTACATAAACCTTTATTAAACTACATAAACCTTTATTAAACTACATAAACCTTTATTAAACTACTTAAACCTTTATAAAACTACATAAACCTTTATTAAACTACATAAACCTTTATAAAACTACATAAACCTTTATTAAACTACATAAACCTTTATAAAACTACATAAACCTTTATTAAACTACATAAACCTTTATAAAACTACATAAACCTTTATTAAACTACATAAACCTACGCAGCCTTATGTTTCCTGTGTTTGTGGGTCCCAGGCCCTCTCTCTCTCTCTCTCTCTCTCTCTACCCCCTCTCTCTCTCTCCCTCTCTCTCTACCCCCTCTCTCCCTCTCTCTCTCCCTCCCTCTCTCTCTCTCTCTCCCTCTCTCTCTACCCCCTCTCTCCGTCTCTTTCTCCCTCTCTCTCTACCCCCTCTCTCCCCCTCTCTCCCTCTCTCTCTACCCCCTCTCTCCGTCTCTCTCTCCCTCTCTCTGTCTCCCCCTCTCTCTCCCCTCCCTCTCCCTCTCTCTGTCTCCCCCTCTCTCTCCTCCTCTCCCCCTCTCTCTCTCCCCTCCCTCTCCCTCTCTCTCTCCCCCCTCTCTCTCTCCCCCTCTCTCTCTCTCCCCCCTCTCTCCCTCCCCCCCCCCTCTCTCTCTGCACCAGTGGGAGTCGGTGTCTCTCTACCTGGATGTGACGCAGCGCCTGCAGCCCGTTCAGAAGCTTCTCCTGCTCCTCGTATCGATGCTTCTTGAGTTCCTGGATCTTCTTCAGGACGTATCTCAGCTCTGTCCTCACGTCTCCGTGTGCTCCAGCTCCATTAGCGTCGGCGGGGGGGGCCCTGCTGGCCCCTGCGGTCTGGGGGCCGGAGGTGGGCAGCTGCTTCAGCATCTGTCCAATGAGCTTGTCGTATGTCTCCAAAATGCCCCCCATGTACACCAGCTTGGCCTGAAACGGAACCAAACTCAACATTTCCCATTTCTGGTCGCAGACGCCGTGGAAACGGACTGACATCTAAAGCAGCGGAAAAGTGTGTGGGGTGGTGAGTCACCAGCCCCCCCCCCCCCCAAAGCAGCTTTATCGTGATGCAAAACCTGCACAGCAGAGGGGAGGAAAAGCACGTGGGAAAACCCAGAGGCTAGGCTAAGCTAACAAGTTCCACTGACGTCCAGCCGCTGGGTGTGTCCCTCACCTGGACACACCTGTGCTGCTTCCACAGATGTGTTCAGGTGCTGCTCGTTGAGAATCACTCATCTGTGCAGTTTCTGGTGGGACTGCCCCATGCTAAGCTAGGCTAGCACCCGATGAGAGCCCATGCTAAGCTAGGCTAGCACCCGATGAGAGGCGGTGTTTTGGTACCTCCGTTTGTCTCGAAGGCGGTTCTCTGGAAAAGAGCAGCTTCCCGGTGAATCTGGATCGGTCCGGAAGCTTCTGAAAACCAATCAGTCAGACTCAGAAGCTCCTTTAAACGCGCGGCCAGTGAACGCACCACGGCAGCAGAACTCACGGTGACGCTCTTGTAGTAGCGCAGGAGGCTGTGGATGGTTCTGTTCATCTCCACGGGGATGTGGGAGCCTCCCGCCTGACTCAAGGCCAAACACAGGCAGACCACCGCCGTCGCCATGGCAATCATCCTGCCTACCTGGAGCACACCTGGGCCTGCAGACAGGACCGTCCCGACCGTCTTCTGCCCCGCTGCCAGAAACATGTCACTTATAAGGGAGACAGAAAGGTCGAGAGACAGAGACACCCGGCAGAGAGAGCGAGTGATGATGGAGGTGTGAAAACGGTGGTTGTTGGGTTTCCTCTCAACCTTCCAGCTTCAGAGAAGTGGGCTCCAGCACTCCCCCCTGCGCCAGCGCCAGTGCGGGTCCGACCAGCAAAAACGCAGTGGAAAGGTCGGCCCCGCCCCCCTCGGGGTCACGGTGCTTTTAGGATGGGTGTGTCTCCCTCAGGTGTTGAGTGACATCATCATCAGGTGCAGCGTTTTGTCACTGCTAGCGGTTAGCGGCTAGCTGCTAGCTGCTGTGCATTGGCCAAAGCCCGGTCCTGTTCTCCGTGGTGAACCGGGTTCTAATCGGACTGGTTCTGCTGGACGCGTCCCTCCATCAGAACTCTGGGTAATCTGAAGACACGGAAGAAGAGTCTGACAGGAAGTGATGTCACGAGGCGGACAGCTTCCTACGAGGAAGGGTTTCTTGTGTTTCTGTTAGACTTAGAGGAAACAGTGTGAATGACACACACACACACACCTACACACACACACCTACACACACACACACACACAGAGAATGATGTGGAAAACACCTGTCGCTTCAGAGGAAAGTCACGATGACGAGGCTTCATGAGAAACGAAACACTCAGGAGCACCATGTTCAATCAATCAATCAATCAATCAATCAATCAATCAATCAATCGATCAATCAATCAATCAATCAATCCCAGCAGGACTTATTGGAACATTTCACCCGACCCGGTCTCAGGGCGGTCCAGGTGTTTGGAGACCCGAATCATCACCTACCGTTAGCAGGAGAACTCAAAGGTTCTGGATGAAACGTTCAGGAAACGTTGGGAATGTTTCCAGGAATCAGTGGGGGTTCAAAATAGTTTCCTCAATATCTCGATTGATTATTGATCAATGTTTATGGAACTGTTGTGTGTGTGTGTGTGTGGGGGGGGGGTCTCTCTATCAATCTAGATTAGAACCTTCTGGTGCTGATCCAGATCAAAAGAGAAAAAGAGAACGTGAAGCCGGCGGTTTGTGCTGACGTCTGATTTTATTTAAACGAACAAGAACAATTAAATAAAGTTTAAATTATTCAGGAATAAAATACGTTAAACGACCATGCAAATAAAAATCGCTTCTTGACCTGAGGTAACCCCTTAAATAATCAAATAAATACTCCACGCCCTCATCATAAAAACAAAACACAGACATTTTAAAATAAACATTCAAAAGCGAAGCCAGATGACGACCAACGCTAATGCTAGCTAGCACCTGAAGTTTGGTCACGCAGCAGAGCGGAAGTGGGCGGGTCCACATCTGCGAGAGCCAATCACAGACGCTGCCTGGTAGATCTCTTTGAACTGAGCCAGCGCCTTCCTCTGAGCGAGAGGGTCGTCCACCTGCAGGGGGCGACAGAGTTCAGCGCGGTCTGAAGCATTGTGAACTGCTGCTTCGACGCTAGCCTGCAGCTAGCTATGCTACAGCCGACGTGGGCGGGGCCTCTCACCTGTATCTTGCTCAGCTTGTTGATGACATCATCCCTATCCTGGCTCAGGGAGCTCAGGTGTCTCCTCAGCCTCTCCACCTCCTGCCGGAGCAGCACCAGAACCGACTCGACCCGAGACCTGTCGGAGTCGCCCAGCCGGTCCAGGAGGGCCGGGGGCCCGGCCTTCTGCTGCCTGGGCTTCAGGATGCTGGAGAGCATCTGCAGGTAGACGTCCAGCGTGGCGTTCATCAGGCGCACGTCCTCCGTTCTCTGCGGATCCGTTTGCATTGATCACCAGTCGATACGGTGTCTTTGATCATCTGGTTCCTGCCGACCCGGGACTCACCTGGCAGGTGGAGTTGATGCTCTGGAGGACAGAACCGAACAGCGGGTCGGTGACGATGTCCGACTGCTTCAGCTTCTGGAACACACGAACCCGAACGGAACGGAAGTATTGATCCAGCAGGCGTTTCACAATCAAGCTCTTTGAGACTCATTTGCTGTGTTAATAAAGTTTCATTGATCGAACCCGCTCAATTCTCACAAAACAATACAAATCTGAGTGTAAATGTAAAAACTGTCCGAACAAACGCTGCTTTCAGAAGCGGGTTTGGCCACGCCCCCAGACCCGCCGGGCGGGAAATGGCACAATCAGTTTATTATTTCACCTTCAAATTTCAATCCATACTTTTTATTGCAGGTTCTGTTGAATTTAATCTGTGCAGAAAAACGCTAACGCTAAAGCTACAAACCTAGCCGCTTCGGCCCGAGAACGGAGCCCTGCGGGCCTCCGCAGGTGAACTCACCAGTACGTCTGTGATGGAGTCGTGGATTCGAGTCAGCTTCTCCGAGAGGAACTGGAAGGGACTCGCCGACCCGAACGGCGCTCCCAGTAAGACCAGCAGGAACACGGAACCAGCAGGAGACATACCGGACCCGTTCAGCACAAAGGAGCCGAGAAAGTTCAGCCGTCTGATCCCTGATACGCTATATATAGCTGTGTGTGTGCGTGCGTGTGTGTGTGTGTGTGCGTGTGTGTGTGTGTGTGTGCGTGTGTGTGTGTGTGTGTGTGCGTGTGTGTGTGTGTGTGTGTGTGTGTGTGGTCTGTGGGCTTTCAGCAGCATCAGACAGTTTTCTTCTAAAATGTTCATCTGCTGTTAAACACACACACACACACACACACACACACACACACAGGGCAATCCCTGGTCATGGTGGTTTACCTGGAGAGAGACCAGTTCCTCAGAAACCTGGAACCTGAGTGATGACATCATCACAGGAACTGATGATCGTTTGTCGTCGTAAACGGACTTTTTACATAAAGTTTTTTTGAAGACGAGGTTCCTCCGACTCCTTCAGGAAATAGAAGCAGCATCTGAAACGTTGTCGTTTGATGACATCATAGGACGAGTGATGACATCATAGGACGAAGGTCCGTGGATGAGGAAGAGGAAGAGGAGCGTGGATGAGGAAGAGGAGCGTGTATCACCGACATCGGCAGAACCGACTGGGAACGTCTCAGGATGCTCCACCAGGACCTGGATGGATGATGGATGATGGATGATGGATGATGATGGATGATGGATGATGGATGATGGATGATGGATGGATGATGGATGATGGATGATGGATGATGGATGATGATGGATGATGGATGATGGATGATGGATGATGGATGATGGATGGATGATGGATGATGATGGATGATGGATGGATGATGGATGATGGATGATGGATGATGATGGATGGATGATGGATGTGGTTCTCCTGGCCACCGTCATCTCTGCACACCTGTCGCTCTGACGGGGAAGGCTCCGCCCCCGGCCGATGTTCAGAGAAGGTCAACGTTCGCGCTCGCTAGCGCCCCCCCGGGGATAACTGCAGGAGTGATGACATCATCACAGCGGAGGGAACTGACAAATTAGAGTTCAGTGAAAGCGTAGTCAAATCTGTGCTGCTGCTAGCGATGCTAATCTGGAAGCTAGCCGATGTACACTTCTTGTTGAGGGAGGAGCCTCCAACCAATGAACTCATCAGCAGTTTCTCTCTGGCTGTAATGGTCACATGTTTAACTTCATCCAATCAGCAGCTTCTCAGGATGCTGACGGCGTGGTGACGTCAACAGAAGCGCCAGGCGAGCGGGCCTGGACTGCAGTACCGGAACAGAACCACTAGAGGGTGACGTCAGCCTTATCGCGTTCTAATATCCCAAACGAACTTCACTCAAATATCTTATAAAACTTTATTTAACTGACAATCTGAAAACACTCATATAAATACAAGATAATATATAAAGATTCAAGTTTTACAAGAGTACAAAAATAATAATCAATAATTTACTGTGTCAATAAAGCTGTATGAGTTCAATCAGTCCTTCAAGCCACACGTCAGAGCTTAGCCACACCCCCAGAGGAAAAAAGAAAGAATCAAAGAATCCAAAAAGCGGAATTAATAAATAAAATTGATGATGATGATGATGATGAAGATGATGATGATGATGCTGATGATGCTGATGAATATGATGATGATGATGATGATGATGGTGATGATGATGGTGATGGTGATGGTGATGAATATGATGATGATGATGATGGTGATGAATATGATGATGATGATGATGATGATGATGATGATGATGGTGATGGTGATGATGATGGTGATGATGATGATGATGATGGTGATCTAGGTGGTTCTCTGCTGTGCTAGCTCATCCAACCATCTGAGGATGAAGGTGAATTCTCTGGCTGCCTTCAGGACTCGTTCTCTCTTCTGCTGACGACCCAGATGTTTAAAGGAAGGAGAAACGGTCTCCATGACAACGACAGGTCATCCCTGAACCAGCCAGTAACTAGTAGCAGAACTAGTAGAGGTCGTCCTTACCTTTTTAATGTTCCGTTCCAGTTTCCTGATGATCTGAAACCGTTTGGATCGTTTGGAAGAAGAATCCTGTAGAATCAATATCAGCTTGATTAGTAAATGTTATTGATCAGCTGTATAATAATAAACAGTACCAATAATAAACAGATCTTAAACTGCAGCTTCTGAAGGTGCAGTTCTTCTAGAGACCCTTTAACCTGATGCAGAACCAGATCCGGCTTCTTGTTCTGGTGGACCTGGTCTGCTCGGGTCCCTTTGCCCCCCACAGGTGAGGGCCGCCTCACCTCTCTGTCGGACGAACTCACACAGTGCTGCAGTGTGTGTTGGAGGCGGGACAGCAGCGCTTTGAAGTGGGGGGGGAGGAGCTTCTGGATGACATCCGCACTGAAAACACTTCTCCGGTAGACGTCAAGCACCGCCTTCATCTCCACCCAGCCAATCAGTTGCTGAGAAGACAAACATCACCGTAGCTTCATCAGGCGTGTCAGCTCCGCCTCCCACAGGTTCTCCTCCGGGTTCTACGTGAACAGACCAGCAATGAATCGGACCCGGTCCCTGCTGGACCCGGTTCTCAGATGCTGCGTTTACTGACCTCAGGACAGCTGGTGCAGAACCTGGGCAGCAGGCGTCGGGAGATATTTTCTTTCTTCTGCAAATAAATAAATAAAGTTCGGAAGAACTTCATGGATGAATTATTACCTTGGATCTGGTTCTGGTATTGATCAAGTAACTGTATTTCTAATGAACCCTTTTTTTCACTTTCAGGTTTCAGAGTTCATCATAGCTCCGAGCGTCTAAAGTCAAATATGGAGTTCCACAGGGGTCGCTGCTTGGACCTCCTTTATTCACGCTTCCCTTATTAAGAAACAAAGTTCTATGCAGATGACACACAATAATACCCGTCAGTTGGAGGACCAAGAACTTCCTGTTATTGAATCTAAATAAATCTGAGGTTCGGGTTCCTGGGCCAGGGTTTGGGTTCGGGTTCGGGTTGAACTAGATGGCGTCTCAGGGTCCAACAGAACCGCTGCCAAGCATTTGGGTCTGAGGTTCTGCCCCAGGTTTCTGCCTGCTAAGTGTTCTGAGACAACTTCCTGTATTGATCTGGCGTTTTAGAAATAAAATGCATTTAAACATTTTGTTGAAGAAGATTTCAATCGAATAAATGATTGACAGAAATATTCAACATGAGTTAAAGAATCGATGACGTTGAAATGAACGTTCACCGATCGGATTGATTGATCTTACCGGCAGCTTATCGATCAGCTGTGAGGTCCGGCTCCTCAGCTCCCGGATCAGGCCGGGGGGGATCTCCTGCTGGCAGGAGGTGCCTCGCTCGCCCGCTGCCACGCCGCCAGCCGGCGGAGAGAGAGCAGCAGTGAGGAGGAGGAGGAGGAGGAGGAACATCTTCGACTGCAGCAGCTTCGCTCCTGTCTGCAGCTTTTATACCTCCTCTCCTCCTCCTCTCCTCCTCCTCTCCTCCTCTCCTCCTCCTCTCATCTCCTCTCCTCCGTTCTCTCTCTCGCTCTGAACATTTCCAAAGTGATGCCATTTCCTCTTTCCTTCCTCCTTCCTGGATTTTCCTCTCCTCTCTTTTTCTTTCCCTCTTCCTGTTTTTCACTTTTCATCCTCTCACCTGGGTTCTTCATCCTCCTCTCCATACTTCTACCTGTTCTCTCTCTCCTCCTGCCGTGCACTTATTGATCTCGTGAAAGTAGGTTGTGGCTGTTGCGTTCGATGAAACGCCGACTCAGCAGATTCGTTTTGCACCTCGGCAGGTTTCACAAAGTGTCATCGAAGAAGATGAGGAGGAGGAGGAGGAAGAGGAGGAGGAATGACACGAGGGTAACGAGGTCAAGGAGCTGCAGCATCTCCTGGAAACGTGGTGGAGATACTGAAGAGTCTGTGTTTCCACGGCAACGTGCACCTGTAGGTTAACGGCAGGTTTCAGGTGAGCCTCATTAAAGTAGGTCGAGGTAAAGGGGAGGTTCTCTTCCAGGTGATGATGATGATGATGATGATATGTTGTGGAGAGGAAGATTCTGGTTCCGACCATCTGGATCAGACCCAGAAGGTCCGGCTGCGTCTGGAGGACGACAAAGTTCTGGACCGTTCTGGAGGCGTGGCCGGCGCCGGGCGTCAGGCGATCACAAACGCTTCAGATCCGTTGGGAAGTTTGCTCGTTTGTTTCTCTACTTCCTGGTGTCACCTGTGTGGGAAAGCCCCGTGATGACATCACAAAGGTGTGTGTGTGTGTGTGTGTGAGATGTTTGATCCTTTTCAAAGAAAGATTAGATGATTAATAAGAATATTAGATGAGAAAATGGATTAGAGACGAGAATCCGATCCGACCCAGTCCAGCCCAAACGCAGCTGATGACTCAGGATGCGGTTCTGAACTGAATCAGGGGCAGTGAAAGTAGGTTACTGGTCTGTCAGGTTTCCACTGGTGTCTGCACCAGTTTACTGTGTGTGTGAGTGTGTGTGTGTGAGAGAGAGTGTGTGTGTGTGTGTGTGTGTGTGTGTGTGTGTGTGTGTGTGTGAGTGTGTGTGTGTGAGTGTGTGTGTGTGTGAGAGAGAGAGTTTGTGTGTGTGTGTGTGAGTGTGTGTGTGTGTGTGTGAGAGAGAGAGTGTGTGTGTGTGTGTGTGAGAGAGAGTGCGTGTGTGTGTGTGTGAGAGAGAGAGTGTGTGTGTGTGTGTGTGTGTGTGTGTGTGTGAGTGTGTGTGTGTGTGTAAAGTAAACTTGTAATTTAAATGTTTTCTTTCGTTTAAGAGCTTTTATCATTCTTGTTTATTTGATTGTTTTTCTTGTCTATAAACGACGCCCACATTGTTATTCAAAGCAATCTTTATTTAAATTCAAGCTTATCCGGATACATCTGACATCACACTTCAACGTTCTGATCAATAAATAGTTCAATAACCTCAAAGGTCAATAAATACGGTACATTGTACTAATTGTTAGATATGTTGTAGTATAAATATTTGAATAAATAAACGCGATCGATAACGGATTCATCTCTGCGGGTTCTTGGTGTGAACGCAGTAAAACTGCAGCTGAGAGTACAGGATGTCGATCTCGGCCACCGCCTTGTTGAAGCGCCGCTCGCCGATCTGCAACAGAAACACGCGTCAGAGTACTGCGGGTAGTACTGCGAGTAGTACTGCAAGTAGTACTGCAAGTAGTACTGCACAGATTTTACTACGTTTTGAAGTCAGCATTGTGGGTGGAGAAACGACAGGAGCTTCCCAGCTCGCCTGCACTCTAATGATGATGTCATCACTCTGATGATGATGTCATAACTCTAATGATGATGTCATATGCTGAGAACAAACGTCGCCTGATAGCAGCATGCTAACACCATGCTAACACCCTGAATGCTGACAGCCCTGCTTCTGATTGGTCAAAGCGGTTGTTGACACGTTTACAATTCTCTGATGTTTGGGTACTATTAGTGTTTCCATGGCAACACGTGTCCCGTCCTTGCGGGGTCGTGGCGATGACATCACGCGACCTTACCGTTTCGAACTTGCTGATGAACTCCTCGGCGAAAACGCGATTACGATGCCGAGTCACGCTCTGCGGGACAGACAGGAAGTCAGAGTCGTTATCGCTTCAGTGGGAAACCGCCGAGGCTGCTATCGATTACGAGGTCAACCACACGCACACACACGCACATGCACACGCACACGCACGCACGCACACACGCACAGGAACAATGAAGCTACAGCTAGCAGACAGACGCTAGCCTAACTGCTGTTTTCGCTGCGATCCTTTTACCGCTTCCACGCTAGCTGTTTAGCTGCCATGCTAAGCTAACGCTACCTGAGGGAGGCTCACGGCGGCGTCCGCTTGCAGGTCGTCGTTGATGCGCCTCAGGTCGTCCTTCAGCCGGTGCACGTGGGCGCTCTGGCTGCTGTAGCGAGGCAGGATGTGGTTCAAGTAGAACTGGAGGATGTCGGCGTAGAGGCCGCAGAACTTCAGGTTGTCCTGGAGGTCAGGGGTCAAAGGTCAAGTTGGGCAGCGAGCGCACGGCTGGCTGTTTGAGGCGACCCTCACCTGGGTGGAGCCGGATGTAGGAATCAGCCTGACGTCGGATTCGTCAACCGTCTCCGTGCTCTCGACAATCTGCGCCTGGAAGGCGACCGCAGGTTAGCGTCACATGCTAGCTGGTTAGCGTCCGATGGATCCAGACCCTCCTCTTCCTCCAGGTAGACGGCGAGCGGCGGGTTCTACTCACGTCCTGCGACACCTGGTGGACGGCCCGGTAGGTCTCGGTGTTCCGGAGGGGCGGACTGAGCGGCTGGTACACGGGGTGCCCGGCCCCCCGCTGGGCCCATCCAATCAGGAGCAGTGGCAGGAGAGCCAGCACGACGCTGGTCGGGTGGCGGGAGGACGGCCTCATGATGGAGACAAAGGATCTTCTGAGGATGAGGCGTTCAAAGACCTGCAGAAGAAAACGGGTGAGAAGAGTTGGAACGCTCCGAGTGACACGCAGGAAGTGAACGCTCATTGGTGATGTCATCACCTGTCAGGAGACGCCGCGATGCAGGACCGGCTCCTCGGCCCGCTTTTATACGCAGCGGGGCTCCGCCCCCTCCACAGAAATGTAGGACAGGTAACCATCAAGAAAACCCCAACACGCACACACACACACGCACACGCACACACACATGCACACACACGCACACACACACACACAAACATACACACACACACACACACACAGACACAAACACACACATGCACACACACACGCACACACAAACACACACATGCACACACACACACGCACACAAACACACACACACACACACACACAGACACACACGCACACAAACACACACATGCACACACACACACAGACACACACGCACACAAACACACACACAAACACACACACACACACACACACAGACACACACGCACACAAACACACACACAAACACACACACACGCACACAGACACACACACACACACACACACGTTTTCTATGATGTCATCACGTTGATTGGCTGCAGGAGGAGGAAGTTGTTCTTACACTGCCTGATGACATCATAAAGGAAACTCCGCCTATTGATCGGTGCCGACGGGAGCCCCCCCCCCCCGTTCCTTTTGAGAGCAAGTTCACTGGCTGGTCAGGTGTCGGGTTTCTTTTGCTGTGCTGATGAGGGCGACGCCCTCACAGACCGACAGCGAATGAACGCTTCACAATCAGGTGACACAAACACGCACGACGCATGCCATCAGCTGATCAGCGATCAATAATCCCTGAACGCCACGGTTCAAAAACGCCGTGAAAGTGTCGCTTTGTGTCGTCTTCCCGACCTGTGACATCATCGACCTGTTCTCTGACATCATGTTTTTGGTGTCTCCCCCCATCAACGGGGTCAGGTGCAGCTGAACGATAGGCTCCGCCCCCCTGTTTAAACGGAGTCACCGTTTACTAAAACATCAGTTAGAAAAAGCTTCACTATCAGCAAAATAAAAAAATCACTCTCAGGATTGATCACCCCCCCCCCCCCTGGTTCCCATAGCAACAGCAGACACATGGACGGTCATCTTTCCCCCCAGAAACTCTCCCGTCTCTTCTGAGCGCGCTCCAGAACAGCAGACGCCAGCGAGCAGGAAGCTGCAGAACGCCATGACATCACAGACAGACGGTCGCCTAGGCAACGGCAGAAGTGCCTTTTTAGTCGTTGAAGCATTTTGATATGGAGGAAAGCTTTTGATGTTCACCTTCGTTAGAGTCACGCCCTCCACCTGAGCAGGGACGCTCCTGCAGCCGCAAACCCAACTCACCTGAGGAGACAGGTGAGTTCATCTTCATCTTCATCATCATCACCATCATCATCATTAATTCGGTTTACCGTTGTGTTGGAAGTCGGGGTGACGCAGAGAGCCTTGGATACAGCAGGGGGGCGGGGCTACCTGGGACGCAGGCTTCTTCCTCATCCGCATTGGTTTAGGGGAGGGCTTTCTGTCTGGCCACGCCTCCTTAGGTATCACCATGTAAACAGCTGACTCAGGTCTCTGCGAGGACAGGACACGATAATAATGAAGCTAATGCTATGCTAACATGTTGAAGGCTTTCATCCAGCAGCCAATCAGAGTCCATGCATAATAATTACCCGTTTGAATGCAGAGTCTTCGCCGCTCTTTAGTTTCCCCACAAGCAGAGCGCCTCCTGGGGGACAAACGAGGTCACTGCTGGAGGCCAGCCCGTGTGTGTGTGTGTGTGTGTGTGTGTGTGTGTGTGTCTACCTGTGGCAGGTGTGGTGAGGTCGTGGTGAGTTCTCTGAACAGGTAACATCTTCACCCTCGGCGTGGGTAACCGCCCCTCCCCCCTACACACACACAGTTCAGCAAATGTTTTTCCTTTTGACCAATCAGCAGTGCTCAGGTGTTCCGTTACTCTGTCCGTTCTCCTCCTCCCGCCTGGCTCTCCTCCTCTTCCTCTTCCTCTTTCTCTTCCTCTTCTGGTTGAGCCTCCTCTGCCTCCAGAGCCGCCGTCCTCCTACCGGAGCGGCTGGAATCAGAACACTCGCGCAGTGCGGTTGAGCGGTCTCAGGTGGCGCTCTCTCACCTGAGCAGCTCCAGGCAGGACGTCCTGCTGGCAGGGCGGTTGGGGGGCGGGTGTGGAGTGGGGGGGTCCGAGTCTGTGGGCTCCCACAGAGCGTTGTGTTCAGAGCGCAGCTGGCTCAGGTGATCTCTGGAGAAGTTGGTTCCCCAGGCTCGCCGGCGATACGACGAGGCCTGCTGCCTCAGCAGCACCACCTGGAGGCAGGAGATGCTTCTGCCTGTTAGCAGCAGCTAGCAGCTAACAGGCTAGAAAAGCTCAAAGTCAATTCAACTAGGGTTCTCTTCCATTTGCTGGTTTCTGTTGGGTTTAGCTAGTTGCTGTAGCCGTTGGGCTAAGCTAGCTAGCTGCTGCAGCCATTGGGTTTAGCTAGCTAGCTGCTGTAGCCGTTGGGTTTAGTTAGCTAGCTGCTGTAACCGTTTGGGTTTAGCTAGCTAGCTGCTGCAGCCATTGGGTTTAGCTAGCTGCTGCAGCCGTTGGGCTAAGCTAGCTAGCTGCTGTAGCCATTGGGCTAAGATAACTAGCTGCTGCAGCCGTTGGGTTTAGCTAGCTGCTGTAGCTATTTGGGTTTAGCTAGCTAGCTAGCTGCAGCCGTTGGGTTTAGCTAGCTGCTGCAGCCGTTGGGCTAAGCTAGCTAGCTAGCTGCAGCCGTTGGGTTTAGCTAGCTGCTCTCTTCTCCGTGTGGGGGCTGTGTAGCCGCTAAGAAGCTGACCTCAGAGCTGTGTTCAGAGGAAACCTTCAGTCAGAGCAGAAGTGCAGCGTCAGGCGGCGCGCTGAGGTTAGCGCTGGAAACAGGATGGGGGTTGCCGGCGTTTGGTGAGGGGTCAGGATGCTGCGGCGTTTACCAGAAGCTACAGTCACATCCAAGCACAGCAGGACGTCAGGAATAACCGTCACCAAGCAGCTCGCAGGCCGTTTGATGTTTCAGCCCACCGCAGATCAGAACCCTCTGAGGTCAGAGGTCACCATGCCTCCACAGGCGCCACCTGATCGGCTTCATCCGGCCCAGAGGCAATGTCTGATCAATAAGGACCCCGTTGATGTTAGTTCATACTCCGCTGGACGATGTTAAATCCATTTATTGGTCAACCTGTGATCTGAGAGAACTGTGTGTGTGTGTGTGCGCGTGTGTGTGTGCGTGCGTGCGTGTGTGTGTGTGCGTGTGTGTGTGTGCGTGTGTGTGTGTGCGTGCGCTTGTGTGTCAAACGTCGAGCTGCTTCCCTGAAATGAAGCTCTGTGGTTTCTCTACCGACACACACACAGACACACACACGCACACACACACACACACGCGCGCACACACACACACACACACACACACATACACACACACACACTGAAACTATTCAGGTATTGATCAGTGAGATAATCAGTTCGTAGTCATAATTATTTATCTTTATGGTGTAAACTTGATGACAGATTGAAGTTAATAATAGTAATGACATCGTAGACGCTGGAGTCTGACTCCGCCCCCAAGGTAGACACTCCCTGGAGTCAAATCAATCATCAGGTGAGAGCATCATTGGTGAACTGGCCCCACCCCTCATTATGATGCACACTTCAGAAGCATGACGACTGACCTGTGGGGTGTGGCCATCTGTGGCTCCGCCCTCCTCCTGGATCCTATAAAGAGGAGAACGAAATCGGGACTGACACTCTGTCAACACCCTGTCAGACAGACAGACAGACACACACCTGTGTCCCATCTGCACCTGGCGAGGGGGCGTGCTGGTATATTTCTGAGGGGCAGGGACATCATATTGAGGGCGGGGCTTCTTCTCCGACTCCATTCTCCTCTTTTTGTTGGTCTGCAGATGAAAAGGATCACATGACTGATTCAACGAGATGAGTGGAGACGAGTACTATTAGCAGTACTCGTACTGCCGTAGTACTGCTAGTGAGTTCTCTGCCCCCGACCTCCCCACCGATCAGTGAGGGGACTGACTTACTGTACGAGTTAACAACTAAACAACCATAAACAAACACTCTGCCTCCACCTAGTGGGCCCAGAGCAGAACTACAGCCACCACCAGCCCACCTGTGCAGCAGTCAGCATCGGCGAAGCAGCCGTTCCCGGATTCTTCCAGCCGAACTGTCTGTGATACTCTGACCTCTGACCTCCTGACCTCGGCCCCGCCCTCCACCCCTGAGCATGCTGAACCTGCAGCACAGGTGGAGGACATTCGGTAAACGAAGGGACATTTCACAGAGACGCCGGCCACAGACGGGATGACTCACCTCATTGGCCGAGGGCTGCCGTCCAACAGCAGCGGCTGTCCAAGGTCGGCTGAGCCGTGGTTGGCTGTCAGTCCTAGAGGGGCGGGGCTTAACTGGGGCAGGAGAAATAATGACAGCACCAAACAGGATATGTCAAAATGTTGAGCACAGAATGAAGGCCACGCCCACTGACAGAAGACAACAACAGTACCAGGTCCTGGTCCTACTGGTCGCTGGTCTGCAGCTCCTGGTCCTACTGGTCTCTGGTCTGCAGCTCCTGGTCCTACTGGTCCTACGGGTCCCTGGTCTGCAGCTCCTGGTCCTACTGGACCTGCTCGTGGCCCTTCTACAGGTTCTCGGGCTGCTGGAGGTCCAGAGTCTGCCTGTGTTCCAGGAGGCCTTGAAGGTTCTGGCCCGGTTTTGGGGGCTGGGTGAGTTCTGGAGTCTAGTGATGATGAAAATGGAGTAGCTCATGTTGCTAACGCTAACTCAGACATAGAGACCGGGGTTTGTCCCAGCAGGGTCCTACCCCGGTGAGGGGGACAACTCCTGGATCGGGTCGTCCTGGACCGGGTCGTCCCGTAGCTCCTCTGGTACTCGCTGCGACCCTGGACCGAACACACCGGATCCCAATCTCTGTAATCAGATTACTTTACAGACGCGCGTGATGAACTCAATCCGCAGCTCCGTGCACGAGACAGGTGAACGGTAATCGATCACTATTAAACGATCCGTGACGGCTAAATGAACCGGATTAGCTGGGTTAGCTCATTGCGCACGACCGCTAGCACCAGCCTGTTTGGCTAACTAGCCGCTAATGCTATCAGCTGCATACCTTGAAGCGAACAGCCATGGCTCGACACCCGCCGGTAATCCCCGTTAAATCCGGTCACCGTCTGGAAACACGGCGAGACGTCAACTCGTTGTGTCCGTTAGCCAGCTGGCTAGCTGGTTAACGTGCTACCGCTGAGGCGCTAGCTAGCTTAGCTAGGCGGCTCGCCGCTCCTCTTCTCTTCTTTAATCACCGACGCCGTCACCATGGCAACTTGGCGTCTTGCGCAGGCGCGTTCGTGACAGTCGGGGGGGTGACGTCATCTTCACGGAAGCGGACGGGTGTCGACGTTCTCTCCTGGCGAACAATAAAGTTCCACAAAGAAGCAGACGTGAAGGCGGAGCGTTTAATAAATGACGGTTTATTATAAAGGTTACAATCTTCACTCCTCCGTGTGTGCTCGAGGGTTTAGAAAATGGAAGAAAAAAACTACAAGTACACGCACTCCGGGAAAACTACAAGTACACGCACTCCGGGGAAAACTACAAGTACACGCACTCCGGGGAAAACTACAAGTACACACTCACTCCAGGAAAAACTACAAGTACACTCACTCCGGGAAAACTACAAGTACACGCACTCCGGGGAAAACTACAAGTACACGCACTCCGGGAAAACTACAAGTACACACTCACTCCAGGAAAAACTACAAGTACACTCACTCCGGGGAAAACTACAAGTACACGCACTCCGGGGAAAACTACAGACGTACTGTAAAAAAGAGGAAGATGGTAAAGTGGAGAATCATAAAACCAATACAGTGACACAAGGAGGAGGTTTTAGTTTGAGGCGTTTCTGTGGCAACTATTTTGGCTCTTATTCCTCTGTTCATACAATTCTAGTTACTGTTAGTGTTTATACTTTTATATGATTGGATAATTTATTTATTTATTAAATTCTCAATTAGAAAAGTGAATATAGTTCTTAAATAAATGTAGTAAAATATCTCTGACAAAAAGCTGGCAGAAAACCATCCCGTTTACAAAAGTGTCCAATTCTTTATATGTCTGTACTTGTATGTGTTTTGTAACGTAGTCATTACAGTTCATTACAGTTACATGTAGCACGACTACACAGAGAAATATTCCTCGTCTGTGAACCCTCATTGACAATAAACTGATTCTGGTGATTGAAGCCGTTATTCCATATATGGTCTGTTAGCTTAGCACGACTGCAGGGTGTTCATGGCCAGAACAACCACACTGGACTGGTTTAGGAGCAGAGTGGGGGTCGGGTGAGGGTGGGGTGGACTTGGGGGGGGGGGTTCTGTACAGATGGCTTTAAACAGATAGCACCATGTACAGTCGGCCCTCTTTAGGCAGGCCGGAGGTTTACAGTCAGAGCTCTCCCTGAAACACACAGCACAAGTCACCAGAACTCCAGAGCAGCACGTTATTATTCATAAAGTCTAAATGATTAAGATATGAGCTCAAAATAAACATTCATGAGTGATACTCAAAACAACAAGAAGGTTCTGAGAGGGTGGCGTCTTCTCAGCTAACCCCGCTAACGTTAGCTCGTTCGCTGCTTGTCCAATCAGCTCTTTGATCAATAATCAATAAGTGTCGTTCATCAACTAAAGGTACAAAACTGAAATATTACCAACAACACTAATAATTAAGAAGTTGTTCGACTTTCTCTGAAAAGAATCCGAAATGAAAATGTACAAAATGTTCGCTTGGCTGCCCCCTAGTGGACGGACTACGCATCTCATCCGGGACGGGGGACATGGAACGAGAACTTTAACGGCATAAAAACTACAAACGAGTCTCGTTTGTAGTTCTGCATTGATCAAAGAGCTGATGAGCAAAACGAGAGCCAGCTGGACCCAGGCTGGTAAAAAAAAGGTTTAAATATCGAGATGGTCTACGCCTGCCCGGGGGTCAGGGGTCACAGTTCGGTGCGTCTAGAGGTCAAGTGGACCCATCCAGCAGTTGCCTGAGGGCCCTCTCGATGTTGATCCGGTGCCCCAGTCTGGTGACGCCCAGCTCCACGTAGTCGTCTTTGGCGAGGGCGGGGAGGTGGGACCCTTCGATCTCGTGCTCCTGGAAGCGCTGGCGGTGCTCGGCCAGGCCCACGCTCTCCAGCCAGTCGCCCACGTCGTATTTATTCCAGAGGGCGAGGGGCCGCTGTCTCCATGGCCGCAGGGCCAGCAGGGGCCCGCTGAGGACCGGGGAGGGGCAGGGCGAGGCGTGGGGCGAAGGTGACGGCGAGCGGGACCGGGTTCTGGCGCTGGCGCTTCGCATCACGAAGCGGACCTCCTTCGGTTCGGAGGGGAGACTGAGACTGGACGACTTCAGGATGGTCAGACCACGCCCCGAGCTCAGGTCTGGCCTGTCAGAGCAGATCGATCTGTCGGAGGGGGAGGGGCTCCGGCGGGTGACGGGGTAGCGGCTTCCCGGTCGCACCGTGTAGCTGGCGCCGTATCCTCGCTGGGAGATGGTATGGAGTTCTCCCAGACTGGAGAACAACCTGCGACACAGGAAGCAGCACTGAGACTTTGTACACCTTTGTATACCTGCTCACCTGAGCGTCGCACCTGTGCCCCGGGCGCTCTGACTCCACACCCCAACAGGTTCGGTCTAAAAGCGGAGCTAAAGCTAATGTTAGCTGTTAGCAGCTTGTTTGGATGCTGGCGGGGGGGGCGGGGCGGGGGGGGCGGGGTACCAGGTCAACAGACCACCAACAGTAGCGTAGCATCGAGTCTGTCTCATCGTCCATGCTGGAAAGGGCTACGCTAGGCTACGCTAGGCTAGGCTAGGCTAGGCTAGGCTACAGGAAGCATCGCCGTGATGCCAGCGTGACAAGGGCCACGTGCTGAGGGGCGGGGTTAGATGGTGACCACTATTGATTGCTGATTGTTAGTCGTCAGTGAAGGGTGTTAGCTTCCTGTTAGCGATAGCGAGACATTTACCAGAGATAAAAAACCTACGATTTAGTCTCTCCACTGCCCGCACACCTGGAACAACACAGAACAGGTGTGGTCACACACAGAAGAGCGCTCAGGTAAGCACGCCAAACGGGCAGGTGGAAGTACCTGCCGCCGCCTACCGGGGACCGCCGGCCGGGATCGAGGGGACTTGGCTCCTCCCCCAGGGAGTGACTGTCTTTGTTGAGCAGCTGCAGCCGATTGGCGAGTTCCAGCCCGGACCCCGCCCTGCTGCTCAGACTCGTCAGGTCCGCCGCCGACCCTGAACCCTGACCCCCCAGTGCTACTGGACGGCTGCCCCCCCCATCCTCAGGGCTGAAGACCCGCCTCTCGTCACCACGGTCGTCCCCGCCGCCCCACAGCTTGGACCGCCTCTGGAACAGGTAGCGAGGCTGCCTGCCGCAGCCGCCGGTGGGCGAGGAGCAGAGCGGCGAGGAGGGCGAGGAGGCGGACGCGGTGGAGGGGAGGAGCTCGCTGTCTGACGACTGCTTCAGGAGGGGGTCCCGGAGCGGCGAGCGGCCCCGGCCAAGAGGCGAGCGGAGCCGTGGCTTTAGAGCAATGGGGGAGGTGGAGGGGGAGGGGTGGGTGGCAGGAGGCGACGACGGGGATGAAGGAGCAGGAGGAGACGCTAACGTGATGGAGGGAGGGAGGGAGCTGGGGGAGGAGGAGCCTTCGTGGAGCCGATCGTTGCCTCCTTCCTCCTCATCTGCACGTCTCCCCGGGGAGTCAGCCCCGCCCTCTCCTTCCCCGACTCGCCGTGACAGCAAGGCGAGGGAGGACGGGGGGGGAGGAGCCGGAGCAGGAGCGGTGGCGAAGGCAGGGGGTGGAGTTACAAGTCCGATTCTGCGGAGCTCCTCCCTTGTTTCTTCATCACTGGATGACAGCAAAGCCGGCGGAAGTGTAACTGTGTAAGCCCCGCCCTCCTCCTCCGAGCTGCCCACCGTTAGGCTCCGGCGCCTGTCGAGTAGCGCAGCGTGACTCTCATTGGCCAGCGAGGGCAAGGGGGGCGGTTTCCAGCGCTCAGGGGAGGGGCCCGCAGGTGACGTCGCTCCTCCCTCAGTCTCCGGACGCTCTACCTGTCCGTCAGGGAACAAGGGCGGAGTCATGCGTTTGTGTCTCAGCTCGGGACTGGTCTGGGGGGTGGGGCGTTTGGTTCTTGGTTCGGGGCTCGTCTGGGGGGTGGTGCGCTTGGATCGTGGCTCGGGGCTGCCCTGCGGGGTGGAGATAGGGGTGCGCTTGTGTCTCCCTTCTGGGCTGGCTGCTGGAGTCGGGGTGGGCGTGGCCGAGGCGGAGGCGTGTTTGAGGCGAGGCTCTGGGCTCGGCGTGCGAGCAGTGAGCGCTCGTTCACGCGCAGCGAGAGCCAGGGCGAGTGGAGACGAGGGGTCTGAGGAGAGAGAGGAAGATTAAAGGGAGAACGTTTACTGTGGAGTTCCCCATGGCTCTATCCTCGAGCACCTTCTACTGTGGAGTACCCCATGGCTCTATCCTCGACTACCTTCTACTGTGGAGTACCCCATGGCTCTATCCTCGAGCACCTTCTACTGTGGAGCAGCATCCATTACTATAACAGTGAAGTGTCAACAACGGGCCTCGCCTGGCGACCCGGTTCTGGACTGACCTAGCGGTTTCCCCGTCAGTGGATGGAGGAACGTGTGAGGCGTCGGCGAAGGCGACAGGACTGGCGCCGGAGGAGGAAGCTCGCCAAGGTCGTCCATTGAATGGCTCAGAGTCAGGAGGGGTGGGGCCTGGTTTTCGGATCCGGCTCCCTCCACGGAAAGGAAGAGCGATGACCTTCGACCCTGAACCCGAGCGCGCTCTGAAAGAACCTGCTGCTGGTAGAGCTCCGCCCGGCTGGGGCTGCCGGGCGGCTCCAGCTTGGACGGGTCATGATCTTTCATTCCGAGTCCTTGAAGGAGACAAAAGACAAGAGTCACAGGGTGCCTGTGTCGCCGACCCGATCACGTGCTTTGATCACGGATTATGGAAGCACTGAAAGGAAAGGTTCCTGCTAATGTTAGCTGGACCAATCAGAGACTAGCCAGTGCTAATGTACGCAAAGAAAGATGGTAGCTATGAACACTCCTAACCCTGCTCCTCAACAGGAAGTTGTTTCAACAAAGGTGACTTTCTCCTCTGCGGCTTAGAAGGCGGGGCCTGATGTCCTACATTAGCATAAGGGTTTTCTATGGGTCGTCCCCTGCGGCGCGACAGCGGCGAGTGGCCGAGGGCGGGGCCGATGCTGTGGAGAGACAGCGTGGAGGTGTGTGTGCCTGTGTGGAGTGCGTGCGTGGCGGCGGCGGCGGCGTCAGGCTGCAGCGGCGGCGGCGTGTCCTGCAGGATGATCATCGACCTCGCCTTCCTCTGTCGCTCAGCGTGGGCGTGGCTCCTGGTTGGTGAATCACAGAGCTCCTGCAGCCTTGGTTCCGCCCCCGGCTTAAAGCTGGACCGGCTTAGGCCCTCCCCTCTGGCTGGGGGAGGAGGGGGAAGGAAGGAAGGGGGCGGCCCAGAGTCCAGGAGAAAAAGCGAGGAGGCAGAGGAAGACGAAGGAGGAGGTGGGGGGGCTGTCTGAGGAGGAGGAGGGATGAAGCTGTCTGTGAGGGAGGAGCTCCGTGGAAAGCGGCTCTCATTGATGAGCGCCGTGATCCTGTCGTCCTCAGGTGTGCCTGCAGGAGAGACGGGCACAGAGTCCGTGAAGCTAGCCAGGCTAGGAGGCTAACGCTAATCTGGGCATCTCACCGAAGCTCTTGGTTCTCGACATTCCTCGGGGTAAGACCATGGTGCTCTTCTCCGGAGCCGTGGGCGGGACCAAACCCTGGCGCTCAAACAACGACTGCCACACACACACACAGCCAGGGGGCGTGACTCAAGATAAAGCCACCAATCACAGCACGCCGCTCGCTTTGCTCTGTGGTTCTTACGTTAATCTCCGCCTGCGTGATGCGGCGGCTCGTCGGTCTCTGCTTCACCGTCGCCGCCCTGAAGTCGTCCGGAGGCCGGCCCCTCAGGACGACTTCCTGTTGGCCGACGGCCAACATCTCGTCCAGCTTCTCTGGAGGGACAAGACGAGAATACGATGAACGACCATCCTGGTGACATCACCACACCTGAGGCAGGTACCTCAAGGCGGGGTTACTCTACCGAGCACTTAGTGCAGTACTTGTACTGGAGTATTTTTAGAGTGTTTGTGACATCACAGAAGCATCACAGCATAATTAGACCGGTTAAACATCACTGCAGTGTGACATCACAGGTTAACGCCACGGTCACGTGACTCACCATAGCGCCTCCTCCTGGCTGCAGCACAAACACACAATAAACACAAACACACACTCCAGCTGTTAGAGGGAGCGCTGCTTTGTGTGTGTGCGTGTGTGTGTGTGTGTGTGCGCGCGCGTGCGTGTGTGTGCGCGTGTGTGTGTCTGTGCGTGTGTGTGTGTGTGCGTGTGCGTGTGTGTGTGTGCGTGTGTGTGTGTGTGTGCGTGTGTGTGTGTGTGTGCACGCGTGCGTTACCTATGTCCTCCAGGTCAGCGGTCATGGACTTGGACCGCAGCGTCAGCGAGGTGCTGGGGGCTCGTTTTGGAGGGGGAGGGGCTATGAGACAAGCATCAATCAGACGGAGGCAGTTCACTGGTCCAACAGACGCTGGCAGAAACGCACCTTTCTTCCGGATCAGGTTGGATTCTGACTTCCTGGAGACCGAGACGACCTTCATCAGCAGCCGGCTGCCCCCCTGGCGGATCAGAGAGACCACCTGCCGGTGGCCGACCTTCACCACGTCGGCGCCGTTCACCTGGACAGACCGTTCGTCACCGCTCCGGAAGCACAGGCCATTACAGCACAGGTGTTACCTCAATCAGGAAGTCTCCGGTCCGTAGCCCTGCTCTCCAGGCCACGCCCCCCTGGTCAACTGACTCCAGGTACTGCAGGGCAGGGAATGCTGGGGTGGGGGCAAACTCCTCAATGGGGGTCTCGGCTTGAAGAAGACGACAGTGAGAAGGGACTGATTGATCTTCAAAGGCTCCACCCACAGCTTTTACAATGGTGGCCGTAATAATCCTGAGGTGAGGTGCTAAAAGACGAGGGGTTGTCATGGATACCAGAGGGTTCTCCTTTGAACCCGCTACCTGTCATCCTACCTTTAGCCCCTCTCAGGACGAACCCGAATCCTTCACTCTCTCTCTTCTGCAGCACGGCCGTCTTCTCCTCGATCACATAATCACTGAACACACAAACGCACCTCCGTCTATTCTCACTGTTACCTGTAGGAGGTGTAGTGACGGCGTGTTACCTGTAGGAGGTGGAGCGACGGCGTGTAGTGACGGCGTGTTACCTGTAGGAGGTGTAGTGACGGCGTGTAGTGACGGCGTGTTACCTGTAGGAGGTGTAGTGAGGGCGTGTAGTGATGGCGTGTTACCTGTAGGAGGTGTAGTGACGGCGTGTAGTGACGGCGTGTTACCTGTAGGAGGTGTAGTGACGGCATGTTACCTGTAGGAGGTGTAGTGACGGCGTGTTACCTGTAGGAGGTGTAGTGACGGCATGTTACCTGTAGGAGGTGTAGTGACGGCGTGTTACCTGTAGGAGGTGTAGTGACGGTGTGTAGTGACAGCGTGTTACCTGTAGGAGGTGTAGTGACGGCGTGTTACCTGTAGGAGGTGTAGTTGTCGTACGATCCGACAGTGTAATGTCTGAAGAGTCTCTTTGTGCGGTCCTCCCTTGTCTCTGAAACATAAATGGACCGTATCACGTACGGTACGAGTACACAGCGATGCAGTACACCTGTGGTACAGGTGAGGATTTACCCAGTCGAGGGTCGTACTGTCTCATCTGGACTTCCTCCACACAGTCGGCCGGAAACCAACCGGTTCTCCCTTTAACGCTGCCCTCCCAGAACCCCCCCTCGCCGATAGACAGGACTGTAGAGTACACAGAGTGAGTATTACTGCGGTGCTAGAGTACTCTGTCCACATGCTGTGAGCCTGACCTTTGACCCTCTCTCCTCGGTGAAGCTGGATCTCTCCCGGTCCCTGTGGAACGTGGGACCGGGTGGCAATGAAGGTGCGCCCTGGTACTGCACTGTACAGCCTCCTCTTCCTCATCTGGGGGGTGGGGGGCGGGGAGGATGGGGGGCTGCTCTCAACATGGCCGCCGCCACCGGGGCTGCAGGCAGACAGGTAGGAAAGGTACAGGTGAGCGCTCCGGGACCACGTGTACAAACCCCGAGTCGGCATGTGCGTACCTGAGCCGGCGCGTGTGTCGTCGGAGTGAGTGTGTGTGCGTGTCGTGGTGCGTTTCCAGGCTTTGGAGGGAGGGGCCAGGGGAGGAGGCGGGGCTTTCCAGAGCATTGTCACTAGCTGAGCGAATCAGAGAGCGCGGAGAGGAAAGACCGTTTCCTGCAGCTGTTCTGCTCGGGCCGACACGGCGCCGCTTGGTGTAGGACGGCGTCTCTCTGAAGGGAACTACAGTCCAGACGGGAGGGATCGGGTTACAACCAACAACGATAAGGGCGTGGTGATGTCACGAACACCAACTGGGATGAAGACGACATTAAACTGGAGAGGTGTCACCTATGACATCATCATCATGACATCAGGAACACAAAGAGTTCAGTCTCACCAACGTCAGACGTTTTGTGGCTCTTGATGATTTCTGCGAGATCGAAGTTCCCGGCTATTATCGCCACCTAGAGGCAAGGAGAGGATCGACATGATACCGCCAGTAAAGCTCTGACTGTAGGCAGTCTGGCTGTTGTAGTTCTAGTACTGTACCTGAAAGGCAGTCTGGCTGTTGTAGTTCTATTATGGTACCTGAAAGGCAGTCTGGCTGTTGTAGTTCTATTATGGTACCTGAAAGGCAGTCTGGCTGTTGTAGTTCTATTATTGTACCTGAAAGGCAGTCTGGCTGTTGTAGTTCTATTATGGTACCTGAAAGGCAGTCTGGCTGTTGTAGTTCTATTATTGTACCTGAAAGGCAGTCTGGCTGTTGTAGTTCTAGTACTGTACCTGAAAGGCAGTCTGGCTGTTGTAGTTCTAGTACTGTACCTGAAAGGCAGTCTGGCTGTTGTAGTTCTTGACATCTTTGTTTGCTCCTCTGAACAGCAGCACTCTGGCACAGCTGTCCTGTAGAACGAGTATTGATTATTGGTCATTTATTTCTTCAACATGAACGTGTCGGTGGAGCAGGAAAACAGCTCACCTGGTTGTAGAGGCCACAGAGGTGCAGTGCAGTGTTTCCTGATGCATTCTGGGAACTCATGTCAGCGCCGTAAAACAGCAGGTGTTCTAAGTGCTGCACGTTACCATAGCGACATGCCTGTACGCGCACACACACAGAAAATTATCATTTTACAGGGCAGATCATTTCGCTGATTGATTATTTGTGTGTGTGTGTCACCTGGTGGATTTCCTGCCACCCGTTCTCATCAGTTATCCCTGTAACCATGACAACAGCTCTGTCAAGTGTTTTTGACAGGAAATAAACAGAATGTGCTTCTGTCCGTCTCCGTACCGAGGGTGGCGTGGTCCTGCAGCAGCAGCTCACAGCAGTAGGGGGCGCCGCCCACCATGACTGAGTGATAGAGGGGGGTCAGACCTCGGCTGTCCTTGTAGTCCGGAGAAGCTCCAAGGTCCAGCAGAGTCTGAGGGCAGGACTCGGTGAATACACAACGTCTGACAAGTACAACAAATAGTACTCCATTCTCCTTTGGGACGCAGTAGAAGAGCCGTGCGACACAAGGGTCAGGGTCAGGGTCAGGGCGCGTGCTCCTCCCGAGGCTCTGGTCCCCGACAGGCAGACGGACTGTCCTTACCGTGAGCGCGGCGCTGTTCCTGCAGAGCACGGCCCGGTGCAGCGCGGTGATTCCATCTCTGGTCCGGAAGTCCAGGTGAGCTCCTCCGCTACGGAGGACCTTAATCAGCTCACAGCTCTCCTCCAGCTGGACAGCCAGGGTCAGAGGGCACTCTGGAGCAACCAGCACAGGCCGGGTCAGACCAGCAGCCACACGGGAGCAGGAGAGCCAGCCAGTCCCCCAGCCAGTCCCCCAGTCCCCCAGCCAGTCCCCCAGCCAGTCCCCCAGCTAGTCCGCCAGCCAGTCCCCCAGCCAGTCCCCCAGCCTGTCGCCCAGCCAGTCCCCCAGCCAGTCCCCCAGCCAGTCCCCCAGCCAGTCCCCCAGTCCCCCACCATACTGCTTTAATGTACTTGATGGCTAGCGAGGCTAGTAGTGGCCATGCTAAGCTAGGATAAAGACAGCAGTGTTCCAGACTGGATGCGTGTGCGTGGCGTGTGCATGGCGTGTGCGTGGCGTGTGCGTGGGGCCGTGGGGCCGTGGGGCCGTGGGCTCACCCCCGCTGTCTGAGTCATGGAAGTTTGGATCCAGGCCTTTTTCCAACCATTTTGAGAGTTTCTCCACGTTCTTCTGGTGAACATGTTCCATAAAACGCTTCAGGTTGGCCTGAAGAACATCGTCGACAGGTTAGTGTGTGTGTGTGTGTGTGTGTGTGTGTGCGTGTGAGTGCGTGTGTGTATGTGTGCATGCGTGTGTGTGTGTGTGTGTGCGTGTGAGTGCGTGTGTGTATGTGTGCATGCGTGTGTGTGTGTGAGTGTGTGTGTGAGTGTGTGTGTGTGTGTGTGTACCTTGGTGTGTAGTTTGGCCAGTTGTTTGTCGTCCACGTAGCTCTCTGTGTAGATCCTCCTCTTATAACGAAACTGTGCAAAACGAGGTCAAAGGTCAGCAGCAAGTCAAGCAACCAATCATGTTAAACAAACAAACAAACAAACAACAGAATTTGTTCCATTGAAATTCAAGACATGAAATAAAATCAGATCAAATACAAACAAGATGTTTGTCATGAAACAGTCAACTACTATTAGACCGCTGATTCTACTACTAGTAGTAGTACTACTATTACTACTACCCCATGTACCAGTACCCACAATCACATAATACCAGTTCCTGTTTGAGAAAGCTACTTCTTCAACATGAAACTACTCTGTCAGTACTTTTCAGATCCTGAGTGGGAACCAATGAGCTGACAGACACAGGAAACAATACTCTGCCCTGATTGGCCGTGTACCTCCAGGTAGGGAATGGGCGTGATGGGAGGGAGAGGATACTCCTTCAGAAGTCGCTCCTCATCCAAGAACTTTCCGGCTCGGCCGTTGAACGCCGGCTGGAAGAGACCGTAGTTCAGAACATCTGACAGAGACTGAGTCAACGTCACCAGAACCCTCTGTTTACTGGTCCAAACTGGGAACTCTGGGTCCAACCGCAAACACTTCTGAGAGAGGCAGAGAACACACGTTTGCCATTCATGTCGTCTTCATGCTGTACAGCAGTACTTGTGTACATGTACTGCGCGTGTGTTACCGTCTGCTGCAGGTCCGGGATGCCAATGCGGACAACAATGCTGCTTCCAGGGGGCGTGTCATCCGTGTCGTCATCCCTGGCAACTGCGGAGCCTGTCGGATTGCCGTTAGTAACCGCCTGTTGCCGTGGGCGATCATGTTTTGTGTCACCAGCCGGACTCAGAGGCATGTGGCTGAAACACACACATCACATACGTCCAGCAAGTGGACTCAGAAATCCTACTATGGTGACGCCACCACCCATCCTGCCAGCAGGGCAGTCGTCCATGGTTCCATTCCCAGCACCTACGAGCGTCCTTGAGCAAGATACCAAACCGCAGGAGATAAAACGTACAAAAACATTCCTCGTTATGCAGATGATGTTCGTGTATATATTCATTTGAAGTCAGAGAAAAAGCTGAAAATGTACAAAGCTGCCTCGAATCGATACAAAAATAAACCAAAACATTCGTTAGCTATAAATGTTAGTTAGCATCCGCTTGTAGCATTTGTGTGGGTCCCAACATGTAACCCCATCGTGGAGGAGAGAGTGTCTGAGAAAGCGGATGAACTATTAAAGGATTCTGACTCGTTAGCATTCAGCTAACGGGACCTACCGCTACCACAGAAAATCCACAAGTAAAGTCAAAAATGTATTTGAATACAAAATATTATGAGGACAAGAAAGATGATAAACTGCTTTCTTTTTTCGGAAGTCCATTATTCAGGGTCCGTCTGTTTTAGGGACGACATCTTATTCAGCCCTGACCACCGCCTTCTCAGATGCTAATAATGGCCTTGGGATGTTACATCACATCCTGTTTTTCACCCCGAGCGAAGCGGAGAAGACGTGGAAACGCCTCGGTGCTCGGAGGACGCCGCGCTACAGCAGGTTTAGCGTTAGAGGGAGACGAGAAGCTGAAACTGACAGGATGCAGGATTCCTGTTTGGGTTTGTTGCTGTGAAAGTCAGAGAACATTTCCAGGTTTCAGTGGGAGTTAGCTTAGAAAACCAACGCTGTCATTTGTAATGGCAGCAAACAGCTTGTTAGCTTAGCATGATTTCATACAGGCAAGAAGCTAGCCGGGCTACCTGTGTAGTTTTTACAATCCCGGTGGACGTGTTGCCTTGGAAACAAAGCCCACAAGGGTCACACGGGGTACAGCTGCACGCCGTCAGCATCCTGAGAAGCTGCTGATTGGATGAAGTTAAACATGTGACCATTACAGCCAGAGAGAAACTGCTGCTGTCTGTCCTCCATCAGCTCCAAGCTCAAATGGGAGCTGATGGGGTCATTGGTTGGAGGTCCTGTTGCTCCTCCCTGAACAGGAAGTGTACGTCTGTTAGCTTCCAGATTAGCATCGCTAGCAGCAGCACAGGTTTTACTGTTCTTATGGAAACATGATGAAGGTGGAGGAAGAACTGAGATTTTTGTGACACTGAGTCGGGTCGCCACGGCGACCGTTGCAAACGATAATACTGTCCCCTGTTTGACACGGCTACATCATTATTAGCGCCTGACTAGCATCCCCAAAAAGAAGGACGCTGCTGCTGATGAAGCAGAGCGAAGAAGATGAGTTGTGGAGTTGTCATAGAAACTGGATTAGCAGGGATTCCTGTGCTAACCTCACGCTCTCACTGTGTGTGTGTGTGTGTGAGAGAGCCCCCTTGCTGTTGCCATGACGACCCAGTTGAACAGTTTTCTCAGTTCCCGTTTTAAAGCTACCATCCTACCTGCTGACTCTCTCGCTCTGCATCCTGTCAGCCTCACTCAGGCCGACGATCAGATGTTCTATCCCGATTATTGATTATTGATTGAATGTAACATGCTAGCGTTAGACAGGGGGCTTGTCTTTCTTGTGTCAGGTTAGCTGTGTTTAACATTTATTAGCAGCTGTCGTTAGATCGTGTCGTTTCCCCTCGTGGACATTCTTGTTTAAGGACGGCTGCATCCAGGTCAGGGTCACGATTTCGTTCATTTCCTGCCTTTGTCCCGAACCCCAACCCCCCCGCTTCTTGTGGAAAAAAGATCAGGGTATTGAAAAACAAGTCGCTTGCACAGAGAAAACGTGCTTCCAGCGTTAGCATTTAGCTTAGCATTCATAAGACAGCGCGGCTGGTTTGGGTTTGTGAAGCTTGAGTTTTTCCTGAATTAGAGCTTAAACATTTTAGTATTAAACCTCAGGTTTGTCTTGAACGCACCACAAAGACTTGCTTTTGGTTGAACGATCCATCTTAATTATTGGCGCTGAAAGTCAACGCCAACGTTGGCTGACCTCGTGAGCCGGGTTTAGCGCGACGTCCAATAAAAGACTCAAAGTGAGGCGTGATCTACGTCAAACACAGAAAGGCGAGACGAAGTTACACGTCAGTTACCATCAGCGCATGTTTCTGCGTTTACAGGTGTGAACGTCTCTGGATGTCGGATTTTGAGTGAAGGTGTCCTGAATAATTCAGAGCCTGAATGTTCCTTCAGCCGATGGCGATCACATCCGAACGGCAGCCGGATCAGCTGATCACCAGACTTACCTATCACCAGTCCCATCAAACGTTTCCACTGATCTATACCGGTTCCTTCGGCCCTTCGGCTCCGTTACTGGTTCCGTTTGCGGTTCTGGTCGGGCCTGAGCTGGCAGGTGTCTCGGCGGGGTCGGGCCTCAGCAGGATCAATAATCCCGTCCCGAGCAGCAGATGCAGTCGTTTGCGTAGTAGTTTCTGGGGCGGTGGCAGTATTTGGGTCGTCCTGCAGTGGAGCGAGTCTCAGAATTTCAGATTGTGTTCTGGGAGCTGCCCTGCCCATCCTGTAGAAAGGGAGGAAGTGAAGGAGGAAGAGGGAGAGGAAGATGGGGCGGGAGGTAAAGGACAGGGGGGCCAGGATGTGAAGGAAGGGGAGGAAAACAACGTGTCAGTTTGAGGAGGCCCAGTCCGTTGTTAGCATGGTAACCATAGCGGCTAAAGATAGCTAGCGGCATTACATCTGTCAAAAATATCAGGCTGATAGCGTAACAGTGAAATAATTACTGTTAGCCGTTAGCATTCCTGAGACATAGCAGAGGAAACAGAGCAGCCACGTTAGCTCGCAGTTAAAGGCTAGCAGCCGTCTAGAACCCCGCCGTTGATCTTTGCTAGCATATTAGCTTAGTTTAGCTAACCAGCGAGGGCCCACGGGCCTTTGGAATCAGGATGTTTCTATGGCAACGCAGACAGCAGGGAAAATGATTGAACAAAGATGACTTCCTATGAGTCAAACTTCCTCCTTCCTGTCTGTGTTGCCAAGGAAACAGATATTTGGCAGGAAGAGAAGCTGGACGCTGCTGATGAACAAACCCAAAACGACTGAGGCCTTCTCCCCCCCCCCGACACCGACTGGACTCAAACTGATGTTTCTCCATTGTTAGGCACGTAGAGGATGTTTGTGTCCCGATAATGGCCATCACCGTGGTAACCATCAGCAGCACTAGTAGCAATGATGCTGTGGTTCATCTAGCACGCACACACACATCGTTGCCAGCGCCCCCTACTGGTTTAACTAAACAAACATCACTTTTTGTGTTGGCGTCATAAATCGATCAGTTCCCGATCAGTACGGATCAAAATAGATGGACAGACGGATGATTGACCTCTGACCGGCACTGTGACAGTGCCGGGCTTTAACCCGTTACCATAGCAACCCTGCACTGCAGAAGAAGAAACTTCCTGTTTGATTTGTTTGGAGACGGCCGACTCTCTTACATAACACTCAGGAAATAAATAAAGGATGAGGAAAGGGAACGAGGGATGAGATGGAGGAAGGAAAGACACAATGGGATGGAGCAAAAGAAAGCAGAAGAGGGGGGGCATGAGAAAGAAAGATAGAAGGAGCAAACATTCTCTTGAAGAGGCAGAAAAAAGAAGGGAGGAGAAATGAAATGAAAGAATTAACTGTAAAGAAAAAGAGTCAAGAGGGAAGGATGGGAAGAGTTTAGAGCACAAAGGAAACAAGGGAAGGTGGAAGGATACAAGTCAGGACACATTTGAACAAATGAATGAGAAAGTAAAGGAAAGAAGAGGAGGAGGAAAGGAAATGAGTACAGGACAGAAATAGAGAAGAGAGGAGGAAAAGGAAGGAAAGGAAGTAAGGGGGAAGAGGAGGAAGGAAGGATATGAGGAAAGGAGCTAAAGAAAGAAAAGAATAATGAAAGGTAAATGTTGGAGGTAAAAAAGAGAAGGAAGAGAAAGGATAGAGCAAAGACGGCTAATGCAAAGAGAAGAGGAAAGATGGAGAGAAAGAGTCGAGATAAAAGGATGAAAGGACGGAAAGGAAAGGAGGGATGCAGGAGGACAGAAGAGCAACTGAAGGAAAAGAGGAGAGGAAAAGGAAGGGGACGCAAAGAACGAGAGAACTGGAGGGAAGATGAGGAGGTAAAGAAAAGGTAGAAACATGACTTTTAAAGTTAAACACACCGCAGAGAGAGAGAGAGAGAGAGGCTTACCCAGTAGACCAGCGGCTCCTTCACTCGTTCTCCATGATGATGAACTGAAGACGAGGAAGATAGAGAGATGATGGAGATTGAGGAAGAGGAGGGTGAGGAGGAGTATCTGGAGACGAGAGGAGAGGGAAAGAGAGAGGCTGGTCGGTTCAGCCCACACACTGCTAACACGACACAGTGCGTGTGTGTGTGCGTGTGCGTGCGTGCGCGTCCCACTCTAATGCGTGGGTTAAAACACACCTCTCTCCCTCACTCTTAGAGAGAGAGAGAGAGCAGCGTGGGTGTGGAGGAGCGCTCCTGTCACCATGGCAACGATGCAATGGGGGGAAAAAACGGGATTTAGATCCTTCATCATCATCATCAGCTATTTTACAAGCCCAGGTGCATGACGGGAGATTCTTTCAGCAGTGGCCATGCTAATTGTTAGCCAAGCTAAAACAGCTGCTGGCGCTAATGCTAACAGTCAGCAATATTGCTGAACGTCAGAGCTAATGCTAATAGTTGGAAGTACTAATGCAAGGAACGCATTAGCAGACCTTAGCTAGTGTCCCTCATCGTAGTTTTAGTCCAGTAGGAGTACTTGTACTCGAGTAGGGTATTTGTACTGCAGTTAAGCCAGAGCAGACTGGGGGGGGGGGTTCGCTCAAACTGACTGACATCCGGATACAGCAACAGCTTCTTGTGTTGGCGTGACGACGACAGCTTTTCAGTTCTTCCCACGTCTGTCTGAGCCGTCACGTGATCCGAGCGTGAAACAAAGCGTCTCACTCCGAGGGAGTGATGAAGACAGCAAACCTGCAATCTTCCTCACCGGGACAGACCATGAGACCACGAGTCAGCCTAGACATTAACCAAATGTAATCAGAGTACAGCGGTAATGAGATTACTCTGACAGGAACACGGAGACGCTGGACAGGAGTTCAGTGAAAACTTACTGTCGTTTAAAAACGCTTTCTTACTCATGACACCTTAGCCAAGACGGCAGAGGCTAACTGTTAGCTAAGAAAGCAGACAAGGGCCGATTATAGCTAGAATATCGAACAAGCTAATATTAGCCAAGACGGCAGAGGCTAACTGTTAGCTAAGAAAGCAGACAAGGGCCGATTATAGCTAGAATGTCAAACAGACATCAACTAGTGTTAGCTATGTTATCAGACATTAGCTAAGATATCAAATATTACTCGGATGTTAGCAGTGATATTAGCTACCATTAGCTAATGTTTTTGGGATATTAAATGACACACCCTGGTAGCTCGTTTCATGTAAAACAGACAACCAACTGATGAAAGCTAAAATAAATAGTTTTAAATCCTAAACAATCAATTTTGTTTTTATCGCTCATGAAAACTTTCAAACGTTTCCATGGTTACAAACTGGATGGATGTTCATTCTTCCGGTGGATTAAAGTTTCCCACCAGAATGAAAACATGCACTTTGGGATTTACATTTTAATTTCAGGCTGAACACACCACTGATGTCAGACTGTCCAGTTCCCATAGCAACCGCCCACCTGCTAGTTACTCAACTTGTTTAACGTGCGTATCGGAGGTGTGTTCAGGTGTTAAGTGATGTCGGGATGTTACACGTCCCACGGGAAGGAGGGGGCACGTCTGCCGACTCTGCAGATCAATGCTGAGCCAGAACGTTTAAACCGGACTCATCCGGGGTTAAAGCCACAAATCAAACAGACCGAACAGGTGTTCAAATCAAACGTCCACCAGACGTGTCTGAACTTCAGCTTTTATTTTATTTATAATGTAATCATACACGGTTTAAGGGAAGCTACAGGGCAGTTACATCGTCAGTACTCTGATTACTGTACTCTGATTACAGCGCTGTAGCTGGTCAAGTACTTCTGCAGAGGTGTGTTTGTTTTAAGTCTCTTTGCGTCCCTGCAGAATCAGGTCCATGTAGGCCCCGGTCACGAGACTCTCTTGAGACACGCCCAGCTGCTCCATCAGGTCCTCCGCCACCTTCACGGACAATGAGACGGGGTTAGCTTAGCTTCAACCGCGCACTCTGATCAGCAGCGATCAGTGATCGACCCCGGGGTCAGCGCCGACGCACCTGCTGCCCCTCTTCAACCGTCTGGCCTGGACGCATCACCACCTGATCAATCAACCAATCGAGGTTAAACAACACTCACGCTGATTACTGATCAATCACCAGTTTGGTGATTGAATTTACAATGTAAACAAAGACTTGATTATATTGACTAATCAATGAAGAGAAAGGCAATAAACGCTGACTGTGTGTGCGTGCGCGTGTGTGTGTGTGTGTGTGTGTGTGTGTGTGTGTGTGCGTGCGTGCGTGAGACCTCCAGCTCCATGTAGTCTCCCAGTCCCTCCACAGAATCCAGGTGAACTCTGGTCTGACCAATCAGAAACAGCCGTCGCTCCTTCCTGACCTCACCTTTAATACCGAGAGCGTCCGAGAGGACGGCCTACACACGCACACACACACACACACACACACACACACACACACACGCACAGTGACCTGAATGGCTGAGCACGGCTGCAGCGTGTGTTCATCCTGGTTGGTCACCCTCAGACTGGGGGGGTCGCTGGTCTGGCTGATGGAGTACCGGGACAGTTTGGGTCCATCGGTGTCGGGACGCTCATAGAAGATCAGCTGACCAGAGTCGTTCTAACAAACATAATCAGTGAGTCCATCTGCTCGGTGATATTTTCACTGTCGCCACCAGGTGGAGCCCCCCCACACACCCTACCATTAAGTCTCTGAGCTTCAGGCGTCCGCGGCTGCAGTTGAAGAACGTGTCGTGCTGTCTGATTATCGTGCCCTCTGATTGGCTGAGCTGGGCAGCCTTCTCAGCCAACCGCGTGCCGTCGCTCACTTTGGCTTTGATCTCCACGTTCGACGGCATGTTTCTGAGCATGTGCAGAAAACGCAGCTCATTTAAGCACGTTGAAGTCTGTGACGTCATGCCTGAGTGCGTCCAATCACTGAGCCTAATCTACCGCTGTTAGCTAAGGTGGATAGACCCCACCCAGAAACACCTGTAGAGATGCTCGAGGATGGATGTAAACACACGCAGGTCTGAGAGGACAGCAAAGTATCTGCTTTTTAAGTTTTTCCTCAGAACAGTCAATAAACGGCTTCAGCTTCATCCACAACGGTTAGCAGCTAGCGCTAGCTGCTAACCGGCTACCGCAGCAGCTAGTGCCGGCTGCTAACAGGCTACCGCAGCAGCTAGCGCCGGCTGCTAGCAGGCTACCGCAGCAGCTAGCTCTAGTAGCAGGTAACTAGCGCCACGCCCCGCGGTGAGGTTAAACAGGCTAGCGGGATAAAGAACCTCACTTCACCTGACGCGCCGGACGTTTCCGCCGCCGGCACCTGCTCGAGTTTACCGCCAAACAGTCGCTGCGTCCGGCGCGGACTGGCTGGTCTGAGAACAGCTGGCATCAAGGAGCGGAACCGAGACAGACCGGCGAAACTGATCGCAGAGCAGCTCTGATAGCAAAAGTCAAAGCGTCGCCTTCTCTTCTAATTCTATTGCTCCGGCGGTTGGCAAACAGCGTTTGATGCTCACCACCGCCACGCTCTGCTTGGAGGTGGGATCGACATGTCCAGCGTTCAGTAGTAAAAACTCTCACTTTTTCCACTTTACATTTCAGGAACAGTTTTTCCTGTCAGTGTCAGTAAATGAATGTTGACCAGGAGGCCTCACCTGTAACACCCAGGTAGCTTCAGGCTGCTAGCTAGCTCAGAATAATGACAGAAATGCTGTTTTTGACTTTTATTTATTGATCACGCTGTTGCTGTCCAGAGCCTAGTCTTCCACTGGCTGCTTCAGGGTGGCGAAGCCAACCCGATCCTGTCCTCTGTCAAAGACGCTGTAGAACTGGGTCAGAAATACATCTCCCAGAATCCACAGGGGGCCCTCAGAGGAAATCATTTCCACAGTTTGGAAGCCGGTGAAGCACAGCTCCCTGTCGGCAAACCTCTCCTGACGGAGAGAGACAGAAGGATGAGAGACGCTTTACCTTCACGGATAAAAGGAAGAGCGTTTTTATTCATCGCCACGCCGACCGACCCACCTTCCTGACGTACTGCTCGGCCCGCAGCGCGTACTCCACTCCTCCCAGCACGAACGTCACGCCGGGCAGACTGGACAACCGGACGCAGTCGACGACAAACTGGAACACATGAGACGTCCAATGAGACGCGAGACGCGGCGCTCAGGTAGCCTGACGAGACATTCCGAGCCTTCGGACCTCTCCTGCGATTGTGGGCGTGGCTCCGATCTGCTGATGCAGGCTCAGAATGTCAGCCATCGGCCCGGCGATGAGGGAGGTTCCCGTATCAACGATCGTCTGGCAACCACGAGGACATAACGACCCCGCGCCCTGCACCGCCACCCTGAGACGCAGAACCGCGAAGAACCGTCAGGAGGACCCTAAAGGTGAGCGAATGACCCACGTGGCCGAGGAGCGGGGGACACCTGTCCATCTTTATCTGCCAGTACTCCTTCAGGGTCACGGGGACCCAGCTGATTGGTCCGGTGTACAACGCCTCGTCCGTCCCGCCCAGCAACAGCTCGCCATGCGGGCCGCCGCGGCGTGTCCCCCTTCAGAGACACAACGGCAAGGGTCACCTGCAAGTCCAGAAGCTGCAGGTCCGTCTCCAGACCCCCGTACCCGCGCAGGTAGAAGGAGAAGACCGGCTGGTCCACCGTCTTCTGGGACATCATGTTGTCAAAAGCAGAGTTCCCGGGGATCTCTGCCAGGGGCGGGAACGCCATCCCCAGAATGCCGTCAAACTTCGCCATCACAAAGGCGGCGCCGGGTTGATAGACGGACTCTCCGAAGTCCTGGTTCAGGATGGTCAGGCCCCCGATCTGGAAGACCACGGATCAGCCGACAGATCAACAGATCAATAGAGGTGATGTCACGGACGGACCTTCAGGGTGTCTCTGGCCGTCACCCCCAGCAGGCGTCCTGATCCGTACTGGATCCCAAAGATTCTCCCACCGTGTTCGAACGAGGTCGAATCAAAGGCCCTGAAACGCTGGTGGGACGCTGAGACACACACACACACACACACACACACACACACCTTGAACTTCTTATCAAAGGAACACATGCAGTCAAACCATCCTGACCCATAAACACTCTGAGTACAATGATGTAGTACTGTATTGTAGTACTGCAGTATGTGGTGTAGTACTCAAACACTCTGGTACAATGATGTAGTACTGTATTGTAGTACTGCAGTATGTGGTGTAGTACTCAAACACTCTGGTACAATGATGTAGTACTGTATTGTAGTACTGCAGTATGTGGTGTAGTACTCAAACACTCTGGTACAATGATGTAGTACTGTATTGTAGTACTGCAGTATGTGGTGTAGTACTCAAACACTCTGGTACAATGGTGTAGTACTGTATTGTAGTACTGCAGTATGTGGTGTAGTACTCAAACACTCTCGAGTACAATGATGTAGTACTGTATTGTAGTACTCTGGTACCGCAGGCTTGGCTGACGCAGTAGTAGGACGGAACCCAGAGATCAGTTGATCCGGTATCAAACACCACGGAGAAGTTCTGCTCCGGAGTCCCCAAAGAGATGATGCCGTAGAACTGGGCCTGACCGAGAGACAAGGGAACCAGTAAGACCCCTAGAGACCCCAACAGAACCAGTAAGACCCCTAGAGGCCCAACAGAACCAGTAAGGCCCCAACGGAACCAGTAAGACCCCTAGAGGCCCAACAGAACCAGTAAGACCCCTAGAAGCCCAACAGAACCAGTAAGGCCCCAACGGAACCAGTAAGACCCCAACGGAACCAGTAAGGCCCCAACGGAACCAGTAAGACCCCTAGAGGCCCAACAGAACCAGTAAGACCCCTAGAAGCCCAACGGAACCAGTAAGACCCCAACGGAACCAGTAAGGCCCCAACGGAACCAGTAAGACCCCTAGAAGCCCAACAGAACCAGTAAGACCCCTAGAGGCCCAACAGAACCAGTAAGGCCCCAACGGAACCAGTAAGACCCCTAGAGGCCCAACAGAACCAGTAAGACCCCAACAGGACCAGTAAGCCCCCTAGAGGCCCCAATGTCCCGTTCACCATAAATAAAGGTCCTATTCCCAGGCAGGGGGCGGGGCTTCATGTGCTAACGTTTGTCCTTACGTCCAGGAAGTTGTAGATCCTCTCGCTGTAGCGTCCCGCCTGGAGGGACAGCGCCCCCGCCGGGTAGCATTGGGCGTAGCGCCGGTGGAACGCGTCGGGACGATGATCCTCCAGGAAGTCCCGCAGGAGGCCGTTGGCTCGCAGCTGTAAACGAAGCGAGCGCATCCGCCTCAGGGGGATCCTGGTGGGGGCGGGGCTTGGGGTTAGCTTCACGGTGATGTCATCACTTCAAAGAACCGCTCACGTTTTTGGGACATATGCTAATTAGTTAGCTACCTGGCTGGGGCTAACAGCCAGGTAGCTTAGCTTAGCACAAATGTTGCCTGGAAACGATTAGCTTGGCTAATCATAATTTGGAAGGTTTAAAAATGTTTACAATAGCCGCTGGTTAGCTTAGCATGAACTGTGGGTTTACCGGTATTGATTAATAATTGAAAGTAATTGATTGATTACCGGTATTATTGTTTTATTCAAACGTTATCTTTAAAAATAACAAATTATATTTGATTTGGGATAAACGACAGCAAAACCCGGAACTCGAGGGTCAAGCGACGGGACAAGAGACGATGGAGGGACGGACGATGGACGGACAGACGTATAGAAATGCAACCTTTCAGGAGTCGGAGGGGAACACCTTAAAGCTCATTATTCCTGACGTCGCTCGAACGCCCCGCCGGCTCGGAGGCCGTCTCTCTCACCTGACCAGTGCCGAGCTGGTCCAGGTCCAGGTCCAGGTCCAGAGCAGCACCAACAGCAGCCGCATCGTGTCCACCCGGCTCCGTCCGTCAGACCACAGGTCTTCACGCGCCGGGGAATTTATCAGGATTGATCTCCGCTCTGATTGGATGATTGTGAGAAACTCCACCCACAACCGCCGGTAGACCCGAGGTGCGTCCAGAACCGGGACAACCCATAGAACCCCCCAGAGACACGGAGGCAGCTCGTCCACGGTTCCGTGGTGATTCCTGGTTCTAAACAGTTCTAAAGCCCGGTTCTATCAGGACCTTGTCCCGCCTCAGGGGGGGCGGCGGTGTCCTGGTTAACGGACTCTGGTGCTGTTGGGTAACTGGTCTGTTGACTCCCAGAGGTCGGGTCACCCTGACCAACATCGGTCCACTTCAGTCCACGACCCCGGTTAACCGGGCTGGCGTGAAACGTCAGTGCAGCGCAACGATATCTAAAATCCGTTTCGGCCTAAATAAACAGAATAAAGACGTTCAAAGCGATGTTCTATAAATAGAACCCGGTTCTAACTTTACGTGCGGAGACATTTCGTTTTAAATAAAGTTTGTCTCCATCTCACTTTGCTGAAGTAACCTTCGTGGTTCTCTTTTAACCAAATATTACTTTACTGCATTCAAAACCAGACCAGAGTCATCGGGCTGTGACATCACCGTGACATCACAACCTTCACCTGAGATTAAAGAGACAAACATCCGATTGGCTCTTTAATTCAGGAAACAAACAACATCGGTACAAACTGACTAGCATTAGCATGCCCAGCTTCCAGCTAACTTTAGCGTCACACTCGCTAGCATTAGCCAGCTAGCCTGTAGCGATCAGAGCATTTCTTTAGCGAGGTGATAAATAACAGAACTGCCTCTCCTCCTCGTCCTGGTCTTCATCCCCCTCCTCTTCCTCCTCTAGCAGGGGTGATGGTCCGGAACCCGTTTCCTAGAAAACATGAAGTTCACCCTTACTATCAGACGTCCCAGCCGGTCCCCGGCTCCGGTCCCAGTCGGTCCCCGGCTCCGGTCCCAGTCGGTCCCCGGCTCCGGTCCCAGTCGGTCCCCGGCTCCGGTCCCAGTCTGATTTGTGCCGACTGACCTGGGAGCAGCTTTGATGATGTTGTCGACCCGCAGGATCATCTCGGCAGCCTCGGAGGCACTGAGCAGCACCTGGCGCTTCACCTGGAAGGACTCCGTGACGCCGAGCGCCGCCATGTCGCCCACGGTCCCGTCAGACATGTCTGGGGGGGGGGGGGGGGGGGAGGGGCGTTAACGATAACTCCCCAGCCTCAAGAAGGTGCAAAGCAGCCTAAACCGGGCGGGGCAACTACCCCCCCACTCACTGAGGCCGGAGGTGCTCTTGTTGTCCTGATGTGCAGCTCTGAGCTGCGCCACCAGGTCGGCGCTGTCGTAGCCGGCGTTGTCGGCGATGATGACGGGAAGCTGAAGGACGAGACGTTTCTGTTACGCCACGTTCTTAATGGTCGCCGTGGAAACAGCGACAGCGCGACGAGCCTACCATCCGCAAAGCCTTGGCAAAGGACTCCATGGCAACCGCCTCCTTTCCTGGCGTCCTATTGGCCAGATCAGTCACCACCTTGGCCATCAGCATCTCAGAGCAGCCTGACAGAGGCGGAGTCAGCGTACAGGTAACAGGAAGTGGCGCTATGACAGGTGCGTGTGTGCGTGCGCGTACCTCCCCCGTGCACGGTGTGTGTGTGTGTGTGTGTGTGTGTGCGTGCGTGCGCGTACCTCCCCCGTGCACGGTGCGAGGCTCCTTGACCGTCTGCGCTAACACACACAGGGCGTCGTGCAGCGAACGCTCCGCCTCATCCAGGATCTGCTGCGTCGCTCCTCGCAGGACGATGGTGCACGCCTCACCTGGGGGGGGGGCAGCTACAATCAGACCAGCCGCGACGGCGATGACATCACGGTGGACGACGAGGCGTACCCATGGCGACGCCGGAGAAGTGGATGAGCGTGTCCTCGCCGATCATCACCTCCTCGATCAGCTTGCAGTGGCCAAGTTTAACCAGTTCAGGGTGGTCGAAGGTGGAGGTGATCTCGCCTCCTGGTCGGACCAATCAGGGATCAATCAGAGACCAATCAGGGATCAATCAGAGATCAATCAGGGACCAATCAGAGACCAATCAGGGATCAATCAGGCCAATCAGGGATCAATCAGCCACTCGATGCGCCGCCTGCCGGGTCTCTATGCTACCGTTACCATGGCTACAGGTCCTATAGATTCTGTGAGTAACCGGAGCCCAGAGAGGGGCGGGGCTAAGCAGGCCTCGTACCCGTGACCAGGGCGAGGCGCTCCACCCCGGCGAAGTCGGCGTGCTCGATGGCCATGACGCCGGCCTGAGCGAACAGCTGCTCCGGGTAGTTGTAGATCAGCTGTCTGTGGAGACGGAGGGCCGGTCACCACGGAAACAGAAGCAGACCCCGCCCCCCCCCACACCCGAGCTCACCTGTTGATGAAGCAGTTGATCCCGTGTTTCAGGATCCGCTCCACCTTCTCCTTCATCTTCTCTTTCTCCGCCATTTCTATCTCTGCAACCTTCGCAGTGGAGTCGACTCGAACCCGGGAGCCAAAGATCTGAGAGAGAGAGAGAGAGAGAGAGAGAGAGAGAGAGAGGGGGGGGGACAGAGAGAGAGACAGAGAGAGAGAGACAGACACACAGAGAGAGCGAGCGAGAGAGAGAGAGAGAGACGTTACTCTCGTATTTCTCATGTGACCTGCTGCTTCCTGTTGCCGCAGCCAATCGGGAGCCGGAGAGGAAGTGGGCGTACCTTGATCTTGTCCGTGTCCATGCCGGTGTTGGCGATCAGGATGTTGACGTTCTCCAGCCTCTTCGGTTGGTTCACTCCAATCTTCTTATCCAATAGGAAGCCTGGACAGAAGAAGCGTCAGTCCAGCAGCCAATCACGGAGCGGCGCGGCGGCCGCCGGCGCCCAGGCCCTCACCTTGGTCCAGGTAGGAGTCGGTCAGGCCGCCGCCCAGCTTCTTGATCACGTGGATGGCCTCCAGGTTCCCGGAGCCCCTCAGCCGGAGGACGGCGTCCACCGCCAGCCGGGCGAAGTGGTCCTTGTGGTGCGTCAGCAGCTTGGAGGATAGCGTCGTCCTGGAGATGTTCAGCAGGTCCTCCTGGAAGCAGGCCGAGTCGTTGCTACGGAGACCAGGGGCAGGATTAGCTGCCTGATTAGCCGTGTGGCTGGCGGCGGCTAACGGCTCCTCGCCTGTGGTCCACGGCGGCTTCCCGCAGAGCGTCCCTGGCTGCCTGCGTGGCCTTCCTCCAGCCGGAGATGATGGTCTGAGGGTGAATCTTCTTGGAGATCAGAAGCTCCGCCTCCTGTCGGGGCCGCAACGAGGCGACGGTTAGAGAGAGAGCGACCGGCACGCTAGCCCGCCGAGCGCGTTTAGCGTTACCCGCAGCAGCTCGGCGGCGAGGACGGTGACGGAGGTTGTCCCGTCTCCAACCTCGTCGTCCTGGACCTTGGACATGTCTGCAAGGACAGAGACGCCGTCAGACGGGCGCCCCCCCCCCCCCCCCCCCCCCGGCCTTCCACCGGACCCGCTTCACTCACCAACCAGAACCTTGGCGGCAGGGTTGTCGACGCCGATGGCCTTCAGGATGGTCGCTCCATCGTTGGTCACCGTCACCGTCCCGCCCTTCCCCCCACTCATCAGGATCTTATCCTGGAGACAGAGACGGATCGTCTGAGACCAGAACCAGGACCAGAACCAGAACCAGGTCCATTCTCAGGGACCCACCATCCCCTTCGGCCCCAGCGTGCTCTTCACCAGGTCCCCGATGGCGATGGCGCCGATGAACGAGGACTGCAGGGGAAAGAAAAACAGTTAAACCGGTTAAACCAGTTAAACCGGTACAACCAGTTCAGCCAGTTAAACCACTTAAACCGGTTAAACCAGTTAAACCAGTAAACAGGTTAAACCAGTAAACAGGGATCAGACCGACCAGTCGAGCCGTCTCCGCTTTCTCTTCGTCAGCTCCGTGTTTGAAGATGTTGACCGGAGCCATTGATAAGGACGCCTGCAGGGAGAACAGCCAATCAGCAATCAGTCAATAATCAATAATCAACACGTCACCGGGAATAATCCTCCAATGATCCAGACGCTGATCGTCTGTGTCAGTAACACTGCAGCAGTTTAAATGGACATGCCAACCAGGAGGTCTTTGAACGCCTCTTCTGGATACGTCACGATGCGTTTATCGTCACGGGAACATGGAACCGTAATATAATCACTAATATAATTTTATTTATTTAACGTGAGCCGTAATATAGTCACAAATATAATTTAATTTATTTAACGTGAACCGTAATATAGTCACTAATAAAATTTAATGTATCTAACGTGAACCGTAAAATAGTCACCAATATAATTTAGCGTATTTAACGTCAACCGTAATGTAGTCACTAATATAATTTAATGTATTTAACATCAACCGTAATGTAGTCACTAATATAATTTAATTTATTTAAAATAAAGGGCTTCTGATGCAGCAGGAATGTTGATTAATCCCGAGCGTCTTGAACGCAGCATCACTGAGCTCTAACCGACGCCTCTGGAAAATATTAAAGCACAAAGCATCGCGAGGTTAGCCAAGGCTAGCTAAGGCTAGCAGTTAGCAGGTTAGTTGTTAGCCGTCTGCGCCGCGCCACTGATAAACATTTATTTTGCTTTGTTCGGAGCCGCTTTAAGGCCCGACTCATCATGACGGTCACAAAACCACGCGCTAACTTAGCATGCTAGCAGCAACCGGCTGTTTCATTACGTCCACTTTCACGGGGTTAGCTTTAGCTTAGCCGCTAGTCATTCAATGGCTCCATGTGCTGCTCGCCGGTTAGCACAGTTAGCTTGGAGAGCGCTAAGCGGACGCTGGACACGACAAGGCCCGGTCGGCGGTGCGCCGAACGGCGGCCGTGTGGACTTGTCTTCGGAGCGGGATGAAGTTTGATCTTCTGACTCGTTCTATCGATGATAAAAACTAAAATCAAAACTCACCATGATGTCGACGCTTCTGGATGAAGACAGACACGCACAGAAGAAGGGCTGGTCCCGTCGGCGACGTAATGACGTAAAGAACGCAATGCTGCGTTCACGGACCGGCCCGGTACGCCGAGCCACGCCCCAACCCTCCCCGTACAAATGAATATAATGAGTTAAACTCGTCACACGTCAAAACTAAATGTAACATTTGACAATTAAAACTCATCAAAGTAAAAAATGTCTCAAAAGGAAAACGTAAAACAAGGAAATACAGTGAAGGATCAGAAGCTTTATATTGGTCAACAGATGTATCAATAACCGGTCATTCATTGATTGGTGTCACAGGAGAAGCTTGACTGAGGGACGTTCGGGTAGCCAATAGGAACGTTTGTGACGTCACGTTAGGATGAACCCTGCTGAGCCCATCACCAGGTCCCCACGAGGGTCCGGTGCCCCAGCAGACACCAGATGACGTCATATCCGTCAGGAGAAGGGGGGTGAAGGGGGCAGGTGTGTCATTTCCTCTTGGCCTGGCCACGCCTCCTGCCTCTGTGATTGGCAGACTGGACAGGAAGACAGTAGATGTGCATGGGGAACTTCCTGAAGTAGCTGCTGACCCAGGGTCTGTGGATGACGGAGAGGCGAAGGTCAGGTGTCTATGACGTCACCATGGTCGGCAGGATTCTTTTCAGACACCTGATGAGCCAGGTAAGGTGGGAAGGTGGTATTACATGATGATGTCATACTTGGACACGCGTTGACTGAGCCTCAGGTAACACAGGTGAGCTCCCGTCACTTTGTTCTCCTGCTGGCGCCCAGCCTCCAGGTACAGAGACAGGTGACACACGCACACACACACACACGCACACACACACACAACCAACACTAAATCTAGACCCCAAAAGGTCCTACAGATGAAACTCAATGAGTTTACAGCAGGAACCAATCAGGTGACAGACAGCAGGAACCAATCAGGTGACAGACAGCAGGAACCAATCAGGTGGCAGACAGCAGGAACCAATCAGGTGACAGACAGCAGGAACCAATCAGGTGCAGTCCTCCATGCACCCCCTGAATAGTAACACAACTCATGGGTTACCTCTTCCCTTGTCCAATTGTCCTCCAGAGATGATGCAGCAGATAATTGCATCACTTCCTGTGTCTCTGCCTTGTCCACACCTGGCTCACCTGGCTCACCTGGTGGCAGGAAACACGTGCTGACAGAGAGAGAGAGTTCATGTTTCACACAAACCAGTTTCCTTTCAGGTTTGTTTCCAGTCCGATCACTTTCCAGTAACCAATCCGTCCTCCGGCCCAGTTCATCCTCATCATCCTCATCTTCATCTTCATCCTTATCCTCATCCTCATCATCCTCATCATCAGTACTTTACTCGGCCGTTTGTAAACAATGAACTGGGTGTTTATTATAAACGCTTTTAGCATTATTCGTTGTTGTTTATTTTGTCTCCTGGCAGGATGTACCTGCTCCAGATTACACTCGCCGCCTCTCGACCAATCACACGCGGCCTCACCTGTGCTCTCTGCTGTCCTCCTGAATCTGAGACAGGTGACGAGTTCCCAGCATGCCCTGCAGCGCACGGAGGATAGGGTGTCGCTTAATTACATGTTCTGAGAGGCGAGATTGTTGTCGTGGTGACAGAAGACACCTGGATGACGGGCACACACGCACGCACACACGCGCACACACACACGCGCACACACACACACACACACACACACACGGCTAACAAGCGATGATTTAGTTGTATTAGCTTTGAAACATTATACCTGGTTTAAATAAAGTTTATCCCAGAGATCAAGAGTGTGTATTGATGCAGCGTCTGTCCTGCAGGTGGAGCTAGAGAGCGGGTTCGTCCTCTGGCGAGCATCAATATCGAATCAATCATCTTGATCGGTTGATCTCTTTCTGCTTTAGTTGTGTGACTAATTAACAGTTTCCTGTTCGGGGTCTCAAATATATGTAAATATGAGCGGACCAATCAGAGCGCAGGAGAGAGCTGATTGAACGTGGAGATCTAGAATCTGATTGGATAAAGGTGAACGGCGGCTGATGAGGTTGGAGGTCCTCTTGCTCCTCCCTGAACAGGAAGTGTACGTCCGTTAGCTTCCAGATTAGCATCGCTAGCAGCAGCACAGTTTAAAGAGGACTTTACATTTAGAAGTAAACAGAGCTATGATGTCATCAGAACGTTTCCTCCAATAGCAGGACTGTTCATCATCACGCTGGGAACCAGTGGAACCAGAGGAACCTGTGGAACCAGAGGAACCAGTGGAACCAGAGGAACCAGTGGAACCAGAGGAACCTGTGGAACCAGTGGAACCTGTGGAACCTGTGGAACCAGTGGAACCAGTGGAACCTGTGGAACCAGAGGAGTACTCACCGCTTGCTGGCTGTCCATCTCTGAAGCGTCACCTTCGTCTCTGCGGAGACTCACACTCCTCCTCAGGTGTTTCTGCTGCACCTGAATTAGTCATGTGTGTGTGTGTGTGTGTGTGTGTTCACACACACTACCAGTCCTGCTGGATCATCCTGACTTTGATGACATCATAAACGACCAACCAATGGGACGCAGAGGCTCCTCCCAGCGGACATGTCATCATCAAATCAAGATGGACGCAGCAGGATCTTAAAACCTTTATTAACTGTCATTGAGATGCCTACGGATGTCCTGATTGGTCGATTCCCATTAAAGACTGAAATATCAGAGATCCAAAATCAACTAAACTCGCAAATACTTCAAATAATCCCCAGCCATCATCATCATCATCATCATCATCACTCACACACTCATTGGCTGCCTGGCGTTCATTCTGACAGATGAAAAGCCACCGACCAATCAAACACTCTTGTCTGAACATGTCTTTGCAGCTCCGGAGCGCTAACCCTCCGCGGCAGCAGGGGGCGCCGTGAGGACAATCATCGACATGGCGCCGCGCTGCGTGCTGGGAAAGATTTGTGTTGGTCAGCGCTCCTCTGTCCGCTTCCTGTTGTCATGGATACGTCCACTAGAGGGCAGCAAATGGTCAAACGCCGTATCATCTTTCGTTGCGTTGTTTGTGTCAACGATCTGAACTGCGGGGCTAAAATCAACAACAACAACAGAGGCTCCGCCTCTCCCGCGATGTCACCCGACTGATTTCACTTTAAACGTCTAAGCAGCGTCTGTAGAAGTGGAGGTGGTAGTCGGTGAACAGCGCCCCCGCGTAGTGATGGTCGGTACTGCAGTCTGCTTGACCCTGCCGAGAAACACAAGCATGTCATCGTCCAATCAGACGCCGTGTTCCTGAGTCCTCAGCCAATCAGGAGAGAGGTTCTTCTCCTCCTCTGTGAAATGAAGGATTCTTACGGCCACGGCAGAGCGGAAGTGATACCAGCTGTGGAAGAGGCGAGACACGTGAAGCGGCCATTGATGTTCTCCCTGCAGAGAACACGGGAGAACACGGGAGAGACACGGGAGAGACACGAGAGAACACGGGAGAACACGGGAGAGACACGGGAGAGACACAAGAGAACACGGGAGAGACACGGGAGACACGGGAGAGACACGGGAGAACACGGGAGAGACACGGGAGAGACACGGGAGAGACACAGGAGAACACGGGAGAACACGGGAGAACACGGGAGAACACGGGAGAGACACGGGAGACACGGGAGAACACGGGATAACACGGGAGAGACACGGGAGAGACATGGGAGAACATGGGAGAACACGGGGGAGACACGGGAGAGACACGGGAGAGACACAGGAGAACACGGGAGAACACGGAAGAACACGGGAGAGACACAGGAGAGACACGGGAGAGACACGGGAGAGACACGGGAGAACACGGGAGAGACAAAGGAGAGACACGGGAGAGACACGGGAGAACACGGGAGAGACACGGGAGAGACACGGGAGAACACGGGAGAACACGGGAGAACACGGGAGAACACTTTTACCTTTGTTCTCCTGGATCAGGAATATTATTCTTTCCACATTTTATTTATTCACAATGAATAAATTATTAGTTTCTACTTGATTTGCAGATTGAGATTATTGATAAGCTTTTAATTTTCTCTGCTCAAAGGTCACACGGATAGAAAGCGATCGATCAGCCGATGATCAATCACCTGAGTGTTTGATGGGTATCTGCTCCCAGTGAGGGCATCCATGTCCAGCAGGGCGGCGCAGGCGAGAGACTCCTCAAAGTCACACAGGTGGACGACCAGCAGCTCCGTGGAACTACAGGAAGAAAGCAGCAAAACTACAAGTCAGCCGCCGCCTGTCTAGCAGGCTAGCAGGCTAGCAGGACGCCACAGTGCTAATCAGCGTGCACACGTTAGCGTAGCCCGCTAACGTAGCGGGACCTACTTCATGATCAGGGTGATCCTCATGTTGACCGGGACAAACTGGCTGATGGGAACTCTGTAGGTGAATCTACCTGGTCTGAAGGAAACGCAGTGACACCTGTCAGCCGCTACGCCGCTTACATGCTTACTGCTAGCTTGTTTGCTGTGCGGGGCGTTGCCCGTTCACACAGCCACCAGGTGTCCTTACCCACATTCGTGTCTCAGGCAGTATTTGCTGTCGATCAGCTGCTGGTTTTCTTTAATCGTGAAGGACTGGATGGTCGTGTTCGTCCCTGAATCAGAAGTGTTAGCTCACATTAGCATGCAGCTACTGCAGACAGGGGGCGCTGGGCGCCTGCATGAATACTTACAATCGCTAGCTTGTTTCAGTTTGCGATAAAGTTTTTCTCTTCTTATGTCTGTAAATAAAGAACAAAGTAGCACAGTTAGCTTTAGAAGAGCCGAGTAGATAGATGTAGCAGGTAGCTGTTAGCAGGTTGATGCTAAGAGATGACTGATAGCATGTGGTTAGCTTTAGTAATGAGAATACAAGTGAGTGTGATGTATTGTGTAACTGAAGCTATTTCTACTCGTTTGTCCCTCTGTACCGGTCACGTTGGACGCTTGTCCCCCTGCTGGTTGGGTTCTGTTGGGCGCGCTGCTGCCCCCTGCTGGCGGGGGGCAGCAGTGCACCTGGTCGCAGTACAGCAGGTGGCAGAAGTCGACGTCTGGAGGCCAGGGACCAGCTGGAGAGGTCGGTGGGACGGCTGGAAACACATTCTGATTAATGATCAGTGACATCACCAGGCGTGTGACATCACCAGGCGTGTGACATCACCAGGCATGTGACCTTACCTGTGGTGCTCCAGGTGGGCGTCTGTGGAGGAATTGAACTGCCGGTACTGGGAAGACAACGGATCATGGGAAAATGACTCAAACGGCCTTCTTTTGGGGGGGGGGGGGGGGGTAGGTGAGATAACCACGTGGCTGTAGGGGTGTGGCCTACTGTTTACCTGTTGCCCGGCGACCCCTGCTCTTTGTCCTGAATGGTCAGCAGGTACAGAGCGCTGATGGAGATGATGCTGCAGAAACACTCGCGCCGTTAATGATTGGTGAACGTGGAGTTTCTCTGAAGCGACGACAGGAAGTGACATCATGCCTCACCAGAGCGCCATGGTGGCGAGCAGCGTGAAGACGCTCGCCTGGAAGGCTCTATGCTGCAGACACTGGCTGCAGCAGAGAGTCCAGCCGTCCCTGTCCTCAGCCGTCCTACAGGGGACGGAGATGGGCGGCGGCGCGGCGTTGTGTCTCCTGATGGACAAATCAGATCAATCACGGTTCTAATCAGTGACATTATTGATTACATAGATCAAATCAGAGACGACAAACAAGTAGTCATTCTAGAAAAGTCCTGAAGTGTGAAGGACCAGAACAAAGATGGAGGGATGAAGGTACGGCGTGATGAAGGCACGGCGTGATGAAGGCACGGCGTGATGAAGGCACGGCGTGATGAAGGCACGGCGTGATGAAGGCACGGCGTGATGAAGGCACGGCGTGATGAAGGCACGGCGTGATGAAGGCACGAGGTGATGAAGGCACGGCGTGATGAAGGCACGGCGTGATGAAGGTACGGCGTGATGAAGGCACAGCGTGATGAAGGTACGAGGTGATGAAGGTACGGCGTGATGAAGGCACGGCGTGATGAAGGCACGGCGTGATGAAGGCACGGCGTGATGAAGGTACGAGGTGATGAAGGTACGGCGTGATGAAGGTACGGCGTGATGAAGGCACGGCGTGATGAAAGTACGGCGTGATGAAGGCACGGCGTGATGAAGGCACGGCGTGATGAAGGCACGGCGTGATGAAGGTACCCGTCGCAGCTTCCTGTCCTCCTCTTCCTCCCGTTCCAGACCTCCAGCTCCTGGATTCTGGTCTCCAGGTCGTCGGTGAGTTTGGACAGCTGCTGCACGGCGCCCACGTTCTCCATGAAGATCTGCTCCTGGAGGCGGAGCCGGGTCAGGATCAGTCAGCCAGCCAGCCAGCCAGCCAGCCGGCCAATCAGCAGTCACCTTGTCCACCATCAGGAAGTTGTGGATCTTGTCCCCGTCCGAGCAGCGGACGTCTCCGACGTCCTTCACCGCCGACGGCAGCAGCCGCTTCACCTCCTGAGCGATGATTCCTGAAACATCATCATCATCATCACCATCATCACCGCCAGCAGCGTGGCTCCGGTTGCCGTGGCGACGCCTCCTACCGGTCTGGTGGGTCCGGTCGATCCCCATGCTGGAGGCGAACTCCGGTTTGTAGTCGTACTCGACGATTCTCATCTGAGTGATTCGCTTCAGCTGCTGCTCAGAATCCACCTGAGAGAGAGACACGCCTGAGTCCAGGCCACGCCCTGCTGCGGAGGGGGAGGGGCTGCGTGATGTCATCACCTCCTGAATGTTGTCCTTGGCGCGCTGGTCCGACGGCTGCATGACGACGCCCATCACCTTGGCGTTGCCGCAGACGACCAGCGCCTCATCGGGAGAGTCCGTGTTGACGCCGACTCGGCCGTGGCAGACGACTGCGTCTTGCTGTACGCCGCGCTGCCACACGGTGTCGCTGTCGAGCTCAAACTGACCCGGGCTGGAGGCCTGAGGAGGAGAAACCGGTCTGAAGGGTGTGAACCGGTCTGAACCGTCTGAACCGGTCTGAACCGGTCTGAACAGTCTGAACCGGTCTGAACCGTCTGAACCGGTTTGGTTGATGGTTTCAGCCGTTACCCTGACGATGATTCTCTCTGACACCAGGGCCGTGAGGAGGAGGGTCTCATTGACTCCCACCGTGGCGTAGAGACCGACCACCATCTGAAAATATCTACAAAGACACAGGCAATTGATTGATTGATTGACTGACTGATTGACTGACTGATTGATTGACTGACTGATTGACTGATTGATTGACTGACTGATTGATTGACTGACTGATTGATCCCGTCTCACCTCTGGTCAGGGTTGGGTTTCCCTTTCTTCCTCATGTTGTTGACTGTTGTCTCGCTGAAGTGCAGCCGTCCCAGCGTCACCCTGGTGATCTTCCCACTGGGCAGACTGACCCTGGGGGGGGACCGGCGTTACTGGTGGACTGGGATCCAGGTCTGGACTGGACTGGTTCTGGGGTATCTACCTGATCGGGTGGAAGGGCTTCTTGGTCCGGTCGGGCTGAGACTGCTCGATGGTCACCTGGTGGCCCGGAGACTCCAGCTACGAGGAGACACAAAGGAACACTGGGCAAACCGGGGGCCCTGGGCAAACTGGGGGCGCTGGGCAAACCGGGGGCCCTGGGCAAACCGGGGGCGCTGGGCAAACCGGGGGCCCTGGGCAAACCGGGGGCCCTGGGCTGCGATCCATTCCACAGCAGGGTTAGACTCGCACCTTAACCCCAAAGACCTGAATCAGGAAGTGGTCGACCCGCTGGGGCCCGCTGGGCGTCCTGGCGTATTGTGGTTCTGAGTCCATGGCGACGTGAACCGTGACCTGGAAGTGGTTCTTCTTCTGGCACACGAAGGCCTCGTCGGCAGGCGAGTAGACGAAGCCTTTATCGGTGTCCACGTGGTAGGCGGGGGGACAGCTGGGACGGAAAAGACACGCCTGTTGGTGAAGACAAAGCGCGTCCAACATGGGCCGGTTTCGGGACTCACAGGGTCTGGTAGCTGCTGCTGTACAACGGGCTCCAATGTTCTGGTCTGTACTGGTCCCAGGTCAGCAGCTGGTAGGATCCCAAGCTGCTGCCCCCCCCAGGAGCGTTGTCCCCGCCCCCACAGGGGGCCACCAGTCCTGCCGATGGTTCCTGGGACCACCTCCTCCTCTTTTTGCTGTCTGCAGAGCTGAAGCGGGAGGAGACACGTCAGGTTCTGATCCAGTTCCACCTGGTGGCGCTCACCTGCTGGGGCGATGCTGTGCTTACTGGGTGTGTGGCGTGGAGGTGGGCGTGGCCAGGGCGCAGGACGCGGTGTAGCTGTTGGAGGGGGGCGGCGATGGTGAAGGAGGTGTCGGGGGGGCGGGGCCCTGTGAGTGGCGCGCGGCCGCCGGTCTCTCAGGTGAAGCTCCGCTGTTAATGACGGCGTTCGTCAGGCCCAACCCACGCAGCTGATCATGAGTCAGCACATCTTGGTGGACGGGGGCGGAGTCTCCATCCTTAAAGCGGCAGGACAAAGAGTGGGCGGGCCGTTCTGTTGGCTGGAACACTTCCTGGTTTGTCCAATAAGCGTGCTTGTAGGTGAAATCTACCAATCAGAGAAAGGCGGCGCCTCAGCGGTCGAACAGCTGGCTAATGCTAATGCTACTGTAGCAATTAGCTTCCTAGCATGCTAAGTGGCGTTGTTCTGTGTGAACGGTACCTGGGATCTGTGCAGGTGAACACGACTCTGAGCTCGAGTCAGGAGGAGACTCAGGGAGCATGCTGGGAAAAAAAGCACATGATTTGATTAGACTCCACCCTCAATGTGTGACATCACCAGGAGCGTCTCAGGATGCTTTAATGTGTGGGCGTGTCTTACAAACTGCTGGGGTCCATCTCACTGCTGAGGTACCGTTCCAGGATACTCGTATCCACGGCAACAGAACTGTCGAGCACTTGACTCACATCCTGACCTAAACACACACACACACGCGCGCACACACACACACACACACGATGACATCATAACTTCCTGGAATCATAAATCTTCTCTTTATCCTCTAGAACCCAAAGAACCGCTTGTCTCTTCCTAAGATCGGTAAAACGTTCTCCGGGCTTTGGCGAACCTCCTGGAGGAGCTCCTCCTCCCTGACCTCTGACCTCTAACCTCCGACTCTACGAACGGCTCACCGTCGAAGAACTGCTGCAGCGCCTCGTTCTCTCCCAGCACCTGGAACGGCGGTCGGTTCCCTCCGGCCTCCATGCTGCCCAGCAGGGGGCGCCACAGCCGTGGATGGGGGCGGGGTCAGGGCGGTCCCAGCTGCACACAATCAATCAATAAGCTGTACGATGAAGACGTACTGACGCTCAGCAGAGATGCCTCTGTTATTATGGTCTGTCGTCTCAGAAACGATGACCTCACAGGTTGGGTGGGCGTGGCTCCAGATGAATCGTTGAATGAATGAATTAAAAGTTGGAGTGTTTACGTTGTTCAGACGTTTAACATCATGTTTCTGGGACCAGAACCAGAACCAGAACCAGAACCAGAACCTGGATCAGTCCCTTTAGACCCCGCCCCCTGCAGGTTTAGACGTTCTGAGGGAAACAGCAGCGCCGGGCTGAAGAACATGAAAGGGAATCGTTTCTGTTAATGGTTAAACCCAATCGAAACACTACGAAACAGCAAAGCATCATGGGAGTCGGTGTCTTCCCGGTGAATCCAAAGTGATCAAGAGCTGGAAGGGAAAACAACGAGAACCCGACGTCATGCGTCCTTTGATGTTTGGTTTGGACCCGACGTCGATCACTTCCTGTTCTGTTCTCAACCTCTGACCTCACGCAGCCTGTTTGTTTTATGTTTAGGAGAAGCTCTGCAGGGTGGAGACAAAGACAGCATCCTTCTGGTGACGCGTTTGGGCCGGAGCTCTGGAACCCGGCTGTCGATCCAGATCAGACCTGCCAGGACTCTATTGATCTACCGATCAATCATCACTCAGATGATTAAAGGCATCAGGCAATCTAATGCTAGCTCGACGTCCTGGAGCACACACACACACACACACACACACACACCTGTGCGTCGCGCCAAGATGGCCGCCAGTCGATCCGCGGCAACCTCTGAGTTGATCCCACCTGTCGGGCCTCAGGTATGATCCATCGGGGGCCGATCCGGGTTCAGGGGCGACACCTGCAGCAGGGCGGCGGTTCCTCCGTGGTTCTTGCGGCGGTTCCTTCGTGGTTCCGGTCAGCTCTCCGTCGGGACGCTGGTGCCGTCTGATCGTCTCCGTCTGCAGGTGAACTTTGAGCTTTGGGCAGGAGAACACTCTCCTGACGCAGGTGTGTGAGGTCATAAATCAGTCACCTCACAGGAACACACGCCTTCGTGCAGCGACGCCAGCGAGGATGCTTCCTGACTGATCGATCAATCAATTGATCGAGACTTCCATCCATTAATCAAGCAATTAAACATGAATTAATTAATGGACAAACCTTGAAGTCTCAAACAACAATTGATCCTGTTAAAAATATCCGAACACAACTGAACCAATCAGAGCAGAGGAGCGAGCTGATTGTAGGTTGGATCAGCCAATCGGCATCAGCTGTGAGTAACTGGACCTGAAAACACCGACTCCTTGAGCGGACAGAGAGAAAGAACCGAAAGGTGCAACATGGAACAGTAATAACAATAACAGAAGCTAGCTGCAGCGCTATGCTACAGCGTACGCCCTAAGATAGACGCTAGCTGCAGCGCTAGGCTGTAGCGTATGCCCTAAGATAGACGCTAGCTGCAGCGCTATGCTGTAGCATAGGACCTAAGACAGATGCTAGCTGCAGCGCTAGGCTGTAGCGTACGCCTTAACATAGATGCTAGCTGCAGCGCTAAGCTGTAGCGTCTGCCTTAACATAGATGCTAGCTGCAGCGCTAGGCTGCAGCGTAGGCCCGAAGATAGGATACTCAGACGTGTATCTGGAGTGGATACTCAGACGTGTATCTGGAGTGGATACTCAGACGTGTCTCAGGAGTGGATACTCAGACGTGTATCCACTCCTGATTTGTGTAAACATAGACTTTGGTTGGACTTTGTGGAGACAAGTCCAACCTCCTGCCTGCGCTCCCATTGGTTGAGCCACGGAGCTTATTTAACCACCAGCTGCCGGGCGGGGCCTTCGTGGACTGAACTCCTGCTCAGGTAGGTCTCGGGTCTCCCCCTCTTCTCTGTTCTCTATTCATCTGAACGAACTGCAGACAGGAAGACGAAGACAGGAAGACGAAGACAGGAAGACAAAGACAGGAAGACAAAGACAGGAAGACAAAGACAGGAAGACGTCCGGCGTGAGCGTGGGTTCTAGTGGACCCGTCCACCACGGTAAGCCAGAGCAGCAGTAATCAGACTGAACCAGTTTGTCTCTGACCTTTAACCCGATACCTGATCACCACCAGCTCGGTGAAGAATCCGCTCCAACCAGGAGGGGGCAGCGTGGAGGCAGCGTGGAGGCGGCCTCATCCAGAGAAGAAGAAACAGAGGCTGTCGTCGGAGGGAGGGAGAGATAGTCATTTATGCTGTTTGGTTTCAGGTGAATAAAGTTTTGGTACTTTGAATCCATCCATCCGGAGACACGATGTCGATCCCAGATCTGATCCGGAAGAAGAGGGACGGACAGGCGCTGAGCGACGAAGACATCCGGACCTTCATCCAGGCAGTGACCAGCAAAACCATCCAGGACTGCCAGACAGGTAGGCCCCGCCCCCTGGCGTCACCGATGACGTCACCCATGACATCACCCATGACACCACCGATGACCCAGGCTCGATGCTGATGGCCGTCTGGCAGAAGGGAATGAATGACGCTGAGACCGAGACGCTGACCAGGGCGATGATGTCATCAGGAGAAGTGCTGTCATGGCCGACGGAGTGGGCGGGGCTTGTGCTTGACAAACACTCAACAGGAGGGGTGGGAGATAAAGTCAGTCTGGTGTTAGCGCCTGCGCTAGCTGCCTGCGGCTACAAGGTAAGCAGCTGATCAGACACGCTCAGCACTCTGTGATGTCATAACCTCAGGGGTGTGTCTGCCAGGTGCCGATGATCAGTGGGCGGGGCTTGGGTCACACAGGTGGAACTCTGGACAAACTGGAATCAATTCCGGGATTCAACGTCAACCAATCAGCAGCACAGGTTTGATTTATTATTCATATTCTATCAAATAAAGAAGTAAACAGAATATTGATCGTTATTTACTCTGTAGATCGTTGACCTCCTGACCTCAGTGGGCTGTTGCATTGTGGGTCAGACAGAAACGCTGGTCCCGGCGGACCGGGTCCTGTACTCCCTGCGGGACGCCACGAGCACGGTGGACAGCATCCCACTGATCACTGGTACTGACCCGGTTCTACGGAACCCCCAGAACCGCTGCAGTGTTTGTGACGGGCTTGTTGTTTCAGCCTCCATCATCTCAAAGAAAGGGGCGGAGTCTCTGTCAGCGCTGGTGCTGGACGTCAAGGTGGGGCGCAGCGCTCTGTTTAAAGACCTGGAGTCCGCCAAAGAACTCGCCCAGTCTCTGGTGAGCAGCCAATCACGTTGCGTCCTGCTGACCTCAGCCAATGGCCGTGCTGGTTAGACTGGTCATGTGACCAAATCATCAAAGGCCGACTGAGACGGAACAAAAGGACCAAAATGTCTCTTTATTTCCATCAGCAATAAAAGCATAGCATATCATCAGCGTTAGCATGACATCATCAGAGTTAGCATGACATCACCAGCGTTAGGATGACATCACCAGCGTTAGCTCCACATAAGAGCGGATCATCTGCGTAGAACAACACGCTTCCAGCTCCATTTGATCATCGAGCACATTTTAGCATTTATTTATTTTTAAAATGAAATGAAATGAAAAATAACGTTATAAAATGTTTTCAGGTGAATGTTGGAAATCGCCTGGGCATCCATACGGGGGCAGTCCTCACCTGTATGGACGCTACGATTGGTCGATGCGTGGGCAACAGCCTGGAGGTGATGGAGGCTCTGGAGGCGCGAAAGGGGCACGGACCCCATGACCTGCTGGAGCTGGTCACAACTCTGGGTAACGATGCTCCGCGGCTCCCTGAAGGCCGTCGTTAGCTGATCAGGCTAATGTTAGCATTAGCATGCCGGCCATTGCTGTGATGCTACAGCCACAGAAACAAAACAACAGCTGTTGTGAACGGTCGCTATGACGACAGTTTCTTCAATAGTAACATTCTTAATTTCAGGGCGAGGCAGACCGATAGGTCAGCGGTTCAAATCTCGGCCCAGTGGGCGTGGCACTCGCCCACTGGGTGGTGAATGTGAGGCTTTGGGCACCATGAAGGTGTAGAAAAGGGCTACAGTCCATTTAGCATCTAGCTAACCACACATGCTAACATGCTAACTCCTTTGGGAACACGGTGAGTAGTTCAAGGGGCGTGGGACAGTAGAACGCTGCTGCGATGGCTTCATCCATCCAATAACCAAAACGCGATCGATTATTGGGAATCTGGTCGTGTTTTCGCAGGCGGCGTGCTGCTGCTGATCAATGGCTCGGTGTCCGACCTATCAGAAGGCAGGAAACAGATTTCCAACGCTGTGATTGGTGGAACTGCTCTCTCCAAATTCCAGGCCATGATGGAGGCTCAGGGCGTGGCCAATAATGTGGCCGGCACTCTCTGCTCCGCCCACACAGATTATTACAGCGTCCTGGGAAAATGTAAATATCAGGTGGAGCTGGCGACGCCCGCAGACGGTAAAAACACCAACGCACGAAGTATTGATCCTCGATCTGTAACCTGATCACCGGAGCTCCCCATGTCGCGCTGCAGGCGTCGTCCTCGACGTCGACGGCTTGACTTTAGCCGAAGTTCTGCAGAAATTGGGGGTGGGGCGGTCAAAGGTTGGCCAGCCTGTCAATCACTGTGTGGGGGCGGAGCTACTGGTGTCACTGGGCCAGAGGGTCCAGAGAGGTGAGGTGGCTGTGGCGATGCTTTCAGGGACAGGCTCCTGCTGAAAGCTTGATGGCGTCTCTGTTCTGTCTGCAGGCTCCTCCTGGTTGCGGCTCCATTACGAGGACCCGCCTCCGTCGCCAGACCAGATCAATCGATTGGAGAACGCTCTGACTTTGGGATCACATGATGAAACGCGACACACACACAGTTCGGTGAAAGAAATGCTGCTCCCGTAGGAACACGCACACGAGTGGGGGCTACTGGCGCTAACCGTTAGCTACAGCCTGATGGATCATGGATCACATTATTGGTCAGTAGCTTTAGCCTTAGCTTAGCATAACTGATTTAACACTAGAACGAGCATGTTGACCGCTTTCAACATTTGCAACGTCATGACTCGTTTTAAAATAAATAAATGTACCAGTAGGATCCTGACTGTGTGTATATTATTATAACATTGTTTTATTACGACCTCGAACGACCGCAGCATTCACAAACAGGAGACAAGCGAGGCTGAAGCGTTAGAAACTGACATTTATTATTCAAGGCAGTGAGAGAAAGTAAAAAAATAACCCAGCATCCACCAATCGATCAATATCTCCATTTATAAAACACACAGAAACATCACGGCAGGAGTCCGTTGGTCACGTTGCCATGGCGACAGGTCAGTGGACGACGGAATTGAGCGGTTCGGCCCTGATGTTTCCTAAATCCAGCGTGGAGTCGGCCTCCTCGTCGATCTCCCCGATCACCGCCCTGAAACGCAGCAAATCAATAATCCACCGATCAGTCCGGTAGAGAGGCAAAACGGCGACGCCAGATGTTTGCGGGGTCAAAGGTCACGCACACGTTGTCTCCGCGGACGATGTAGAGCCCCAGCACCACCTGCTCCACCCCCTGGCCGGAGCTGAACACGCGCTCGTGGCTCTCATCCAGGATCAGGTTGATGGTCTGATCGAAGCCCTTCAGAGTGCCCTGCACGCGCACACGCACGCACAGTTCATCCACAAAAATAACGTTTCTAGTCTCAGTACTTTTATTTACACTTAACTCACCACAATCATCCGGCCGTCTGACGTCACGATGGCTACGGTACCTACACACACAGTCAAAGAACAAAACAGCGGATAGATAATAACCCGATAATAAAGACCGATATTAATAACCAATATAAATACTACGCATGTGACAGAAACAGCGGAATACACCAGGACGCCCCTTAAATGAACACTTAGCACCGTTAGCTGCGAGGCGAAGCTAAGTAGCATGCCTCCATTCATTCAGACGAGCAGTTAGCACGTTAGCTAGCCGGAGGCCGACGCAGGATACGGTTGATGTAGCTCTCCAGGGCGGTAGACATGCTTCCCGGCGGGCACTGGTCCAACAGAGAGCTCCTTCCTTCCGCCGGTTCCGAACGCGACGGAGAAACAGCAGCAGCTGCTAGCAGGCTAACACCGGACAGCGGAAGTAAAGCGCCGCCGCGTCACTTCCGGTTAGTGGTTCAGCGGAAACAACCTGTTAGGTTTTCTTTTCATACAATTACACTAAATCGTTCATATAATCCTGAAACTTATTTGCCAAACCGGATCGTCTTTCTGACATGCTTTAAATAACTTTAAGTTGAACTCCGCCTTGGCGCAGTGGGTAGCGCAGTTTGTACGTTCTCCCCGTGTTGCGTGGGTTCTCGTTGGCTGAGTCCATCGGGGCCCTGCAGTGAGCTGGCGCCTAATCCAGGGTGTACTCCAGCGGGGATAGGCTCCTACTAATACTAATAGGCTGTCTTGTTTCCACCAGCAGCGCTACTAGTGCTATAGTTTACGTGTTTATATTAACTTTTAATAAAAAGTCCAGTCGTCCCAGCAGGTTCTCATCTTTATTGTTGCTCAGTAGTCGTCATACAAAGGAGGGGGGGGGGGGGGGGGGGCAGTGGTTCCGACAGGACAAACAGCAGGAACGTCATGCTACCAAAGTATTAAATTTGTACAAAAATACTTTACAACATCCCTGTTCCTTTAAAGAAAATACAGTTTGGTTGGTGAAGCTACATGAAACTAAACTGACGTATTATTTCACAGTGAGTGTGTGTGTGTGCGTTTGTACAAATCCCTGCAATGATACACACTCTCTCTCTTTCACATGCACGCACACACACAGTATGTATGGCTTTACGCGTCACTCTGAAGCCCCTCAGCGCTAACATTTAACAGCGCTAATCACCGGGCTAGGCTGTTTGATGTAGCTTCTACCAATGAGTGTTAGCTCATCGGTATTTTGGCTGTGCTTATCATTTAATTGACTAATTACTGTAATTGTGTACTGACCATGTAGTACTGTGCTAGCCCGGCATTATCCCTATGCTAGTAAGTGGCTTTGTGATGTTAACAGATGCTAGTCCCATGTTAGCTAATTCCCAGCTGCACACCCGCATTAGCCTTGCCTTCGGAATGTGTTGATCACTGAGTTAGCTGTGTGCTAAAATCACCTCGTGTTAGCCAGGTGTAATACTAGCAATACGCAAACATCTAGGTTTGCTAGCAGTATGTTAGCTGTGTGCTAACTAGGTGGTAAACATTTTTGCTAGTTGGCGACCATAGCCACAGTTAGCCTTGTGCTGCTTGTGTTAACCCTCTACTAACCACACGTTGGGCTAATTATGCGTTCTCGCTAGTTTATACGGACCAAAGGCTAGCGCTGCTTCAGACTCGTAACCGTACACTTAACGAGGTTTGTGACAGTGTCAAACAGCCAATCACAGCAAGCCTCACAGACACAGCCAATCACAGCTCTCAGCTAACGGTCGTTTAAGTGAGGAAGGGTTTCCACTGTTGGGTGGTCCCAATGGAGGGCTCTGATTGGCCAGATTAGTCAACTCAGACTGAGGTGAGCGCACACACACACACACACACACACGCACGCACACAATTACAGGTTTCCTGTTATTTTTTTCATGCGTCATCGTCATGGTGATGCGGCAAACGTTTTCAGGTTGATGGTTTCGATGCGAAGCGACAAGACTGAACACATTTTAATCTATTTTACATCTTTTCAGGTTCAGTCTCCATGGAAACAAAGAACAGACAAACAGAAAACCGACAACAGTCAATCATAAAACACATCGATTGATTAGCATAATAAATCACCGTTACTGGGAGTGTCAGGGAGGTCAGGGGTGGGCATGCGAGGCCTCTTCCTGGGAGGTGATTGGTCAGGAGAACCAACCCCAGGTCGGCATGGAAGCGGTTTTATCTTCTCCTGATTGGTTCCAGCCAATCAGCTGATTCGTTCAGGATTGCCACCTGTCTATTGGTCAAGGGAAGGAGGAGGAGGTGGGGCCAAGCCAAGACAAGGAAATAAGTTGGGCGGGGCTTAACTGGCCTTGTGTTGAACACACACTCTCTCTCTCACACACACACACAGAACACACACACACACACACACACACACACACGCTCTCTCTCACACACACACACTCACACACATACACACACACACACACACTCAGACACACACACACACAGTGTGGCCAGTCCACCAGGTGTAAACAGACAGTAGAAAAAGATTCTTATTGAACTGCTCAGTGTCGTCATCATCATCATCATCATCATCACTCTTCCAGTCTCTGCCTTCCTTTGAGATGCTCCGATCAGAATCAGCTGACCTTTGACATTAATTTGTCCTTTTATCTGCTGTTTTATTCTAAGACCCGACTGCTTCTGCCAAACAGAACCAGAACTACGAGGAACTCTGGGTTCTCACCAGGTCTGAAGGACTCTGAACCTTTTCAGGGTTGGGTTTAGAGGACCGCTCCACTGCCGGAGGAAGGAGAGTCGGACCCAGAGGGCGAAGGCGGGCCACCTCCTTTTCTCTACAACTTTCTGAGGCGGTGGAGCTCCACCTGCTGGACATTAGAAGGAATGCAGGCTGAGGGCTCTTCTGCATCGATTAGCGGGAGGCTACAACCACGTGTTTGAGTAAAACGAAGGCCACATCTCAAAATGTAGACTCCTGTTTAGTTTTCTGAAGGTTTACGAGATCTCACAAGTCCCTCCCCTTTTAGCTAAGTAGCCTGGGGGTACCGTTGATGCTAAACAGCGAGAACGTACCGACACTCTACAAGTAGTCAGGTTGGGAAGTCTAACAATCTGCTACTTGACAAATCACGATGGCTGCCTGATTTTAGCCGCTAGCTCAAACTTCCCAAGTCGTTAGCGGACAGAACTGAGGCTAAGCTAGCTGCTTTTGACTGGATAGATTGGACATGTTGGCACTTTAGAGACTTCAGCTTCAGTTCTCGGCGCTGCTTGAACCGTGTTCAGCCCTGATGGCAGCCACCATTTTAAATCCAGCCAGGCCTCGGCGGCTCGAAACACGCCGAACTCGGTGCTGAAGCGAGTCAGGTCACTAAAAAATGGGCTCAGATCAAAGAGTATGTCCCAGTCTCTCTCGCCGATTAGCATAACGGTGGCTGTTGTCTGAAACAAGGACATATCAATATCACAAAGAGCAAGACTTCAAAGAAAGGTTAGCATGCTACAAGCTAGCTACACATTTATAGGTTTCATTTAACGTACCCAAATTTGAGCAGCCACACCCAATAGGTACCAGTACTACCAGTACTACCAGTACTACCAGTAACGCAGGTGAGACCCAAACCCGGTGCCGCCCAGAGACCTGCTGGATTGGACCGCTCCTTCCTTCAGTCCAGATACAGAGGGGTCGCAGCAATATTCTGAGACTTTGACAGAAATCACAGTGGTGGGTTCTAAAGGGTTCTAAAGGGTTTCTTATACAGGAGTGGTTCTACTGGTTTCAGAAGCAAAACCAGTCCATAGATGGTACTGGTTTGGACAACCCAAAGAGTCTAATCGGAGCATCCCTAGTCTCCAGAGTCCCGTTAGTCCCTTTAGTCTTTGTGCTGCCAGAAAAAAACATGGTTCTGGTTCTTGTAAAATAAGGAGCCTCAGTTCTAGAACCAAGTAGTGGTCAGTGAGGGGTACCCCGAGTTCTGTGACCACTGAGACGGTGAACAAGAACCACAGATTTGTAGACCAGCGGTTGTGACCCTGGCTTCCATTGGACCAGTGGTTCCGTCAGCGCGCGGACGAGGAGCCGCTGAACCCAGATGTCAGAGTTCTGGGCTTAAATGGCATCAGTGGCCGTAAACTGTCGCGTCTTGACCCGGTATGACCCGGTAAGACCCGTGACTCCGGTGGGACCGATAGAGTCCGCTCTGCATCCAGCCACGACGTTCAGACCGTCACAACAGAACCAGTACTCCAGTGGGCCCAGTGGTTCTGGTTCCAGTATAAATGAGAGGGTCGCTCCAGTGTGCTTTCAAGCTGCTTCAGCAGTTCAAAGGTCAACGTTTCTGTACAGGGTGGATAGCACCATAGGGGTCCACTCTGAACCGGTTCTGGACCACTCCAGGCTGCTCTGGTTTGGGCTATAAGGATTTGTTGTTCACCTGACCCAACCCAATCCCAACGCCGAGCCCCGCCACGAGCCCTTCTCCTGGTTGGCTCCACCTGATCGGCCCGCTGTCCTCTCCCTGGCCAATGGAGAGCTCAGACGGCCCCGCCTCACTGCTGATTGGCTGAGGGGAGTTGCTGCGGTTGGTGGTACCGTCAGCGTGATTGGCTATCAGGGACATGGAGGGGGAGGCGGGGTTCCGGCTGATGACCAGCTCCAGACGGTTGGACGACTCGGCAATCAGCGGCACGACGAGGCAGCAGTCGAAGTCTCTGGTCCGCACGTGGTTGATCTGAAAGATCAAACGGTCACTGTGGGCGGAGACTTGAGGGACGCGCCTCCTTCCATCGTCCTATTAGCAGCATCGAGCTAAAGAAGCAAGCTTGCAAATTCACCAAACTAAGATGGTGGCCATTAGCATTTAGCTCACCTGCTAGCCTGTCTGTAGATATTTGTGTTTTTGTACCTGTAGTATTCGATCGTAGGCCCGGAGACCCCCCAGCGCCGCCGGGCCGCCGAGCTGGATGCTGCTAACGTAAACGCCACGGTCCAGCAAGCCGTCAGAAACGCTGAAACCAAAGTCGTCCAGGTCAGACGCCTTCTCCAGAGTCAGCTAGAAACCCAGACGCACGCCGTTAGCACCACGGAGGCTACATCAAACGCTTCAGTAAGAGTCACCTTGTGGAGCTCCACAGGGTTCTGGTTCAGGATCTCGTTCACTTCCTGCCTCATCCTCCTCATGGCAAAGGCTCGTCGCTGGGGGTCAGAGGGCAACGTGTTCGAGCGAGCCGTCACCTACGGGAACGAACGGGATCGAACGGGATCATTCTTCAAACGTTCACAGGCTAGCCTGATAGCATTAGCTGCTTCACCTGGCGTACCGGGGCTCACCTGCGGTCTGGTGTTGCTGCGTTCCTGGAAGCTGGCCTGGCGGCCCAGCGTGCTGCGGATGGGCCCGGGGTCATGGTTCAGACTGAGGCTGGAACCCGACATGATGGTCGCCTGCAGACAGCGATCGAAGACTTCAGGCAGAGGCAGCCAATCAAACGGTCCGAGCGAGGTCACCTGTGAGTTCGACCTTTCACCACAGGTATCGTGATCAAAAGTCGTAGATCCTCGACAAATCAGACACATGCGTGAGCCGCGAAAACAAACCATCATCAGGCACAAGCTCTCCCAGCATGCCTTGCTAAAACTGCCATTCCTGGTGCAACATGACTCTGCCCTGTGATTGGCCAGAAGCTCGCTGATGTCACAGCGACGTAACCGTGATTGTAACCGGCTGCTGAGTGCAGTTAGAAAGTCATTCAAGAGGACAACGCTGAAGGAGAGAGGAGGAGGAGGAGGAGGAAGAGGAGGAGGAGGAGGAGAAGAGTTAGTGGTGAGGAGGAGGAGGAGGATGCCAGAGTGAGGAGGAGGAGCAGAGTTAGTGGTGAGGAGGAGGAGCAGGAGGAGGAGCAGAGTTAGTGGTGAGGAGGAGGAAGAGGAGGAAGAGGAAGAGGAGGAGAAGGGTTAGTGGTGAGGAGGAGGATACCAGAGTGAGGAGGTGCGTTTCTTCTCCAGACTCCTGGAAAAGAAGGGGTCGTTTTTTTCAGCTGCACTTCCAACACACTGATACTAATACTATCATTACTACTACTAGTACTACTTCCGCCTGTGACGGTACTACTGACCTCCAGCTCTCTCAGGATGCCGCTCTGGCCACAGGTCTCCAGGTCCTCCAGAGCTTGAGACCAGAAGTTCTCCTCTTGGTCCGGTTCTGTCCCGTCGTGGCCCACAGAAAACCTGAGGACAGGTGAGAAGGTAACCAATCACAGACCAGGACCAGTGGACCAGAGGTGAGGGTTAGTGCTGGAGGAAGTGTAAAGGTCAAAGGTCGCTATCAGAGATTAGGCCGCTGGGTAGAACAGACGCTCTGCAGACCCGTTTATCTGTGTTTGTTTTTAGCCTGCTAGCATGTTAGCATCAGGCTAGTTCGTGCGTATTGTCCCACAGATCACCTTTGAGCCAATAATCTCTCACCCTCCGAGAGGTGGGCGGTCCCACTCGTCGTCACTCAGGCCGAGGTCTGACAGTGGATTGGCTCTCTGCCGCGTGGAGGAAGATGATTGGCTGTTGGTCGTCTTGGCATTGTGCCACTCGTGGAAATTATAGGGAGATTGCTGAAAGGGCGGAGCTAGAAACAGAAACGCTGGATTAGTCTCAGGTGCAGGAAGGTCAAAGGTCAGGTGATCATGGGAGTTGTGTGACTACCCGTCGTGGTGAAGCTGCCGTCCATGTTGGATCCATCCCACGACTCCACGGCGCTGTCCACTGACGGCAGGGTGCTGAAAAGTCTCTGGCTTGACAGAGGTGCTACCATGACAACAGGCTCCTCCTCCCCATCCTGGTGCTCCTGGTCAGTCCCTGCCCCTGGTGACAGGCCTGGACCAATCACACAAGACTTCGGGCTCGACACTACCAACGAAAGAAGAATCGCCTCGTTTCAGTGTGTGGACCCGGACTCTTTCCCGCGTGGCCCTGCCCGTTTCCCCGCGTGGCCCCGCCCATTTCCCCCCGTGGGCCCCGCCCCGGCCTTACGCTCGCCCTGCTTCTTGATCTTCAGGGTGACCGTTTCCCCACGTGGCCCCGCCTGTTTCCCCGCGTGGCCCCGCCCATTTCCCCGGTGGCCCCGCCCCGGCCTTACGCTCGCCCTGCTTCTTGATCTTCAGGGTGACCGTCACCCCGGCCCGTTTCCCCACGTGGCCCCGTCCGTTTCCCCGCGTAGCCCCGCCCGTTTCCCCGGTGGCCCGCCCCGGCCTTACGCTCGCCCTGCTTCTTGATCTTCAGGGTGACCGTCTCCCCGGCCTGCTGCAGCAGGCTGATGGCTTCGCTCAGCGGTTTCCCCTTCAGGCTGTTGCTGTTGATGGCCAGGATCCGATCACCGACGTGGATTGCCCCGGTTCTACAACACGGAGCAAAACCGGGGTCAGGACCCCCTCGGAGGATCAACGGTGACCCCCACCTGACCTCTCAGGGGGCGTACCTCTCAGCCAGCCCGCCCTTGCTCAGCGACGAGATGACGATGGGGTCGAAGGGTTCCTCGGTGCCCGAGATGGTGATCCCGAGCGGCCCGCCATAGCGCTGCAGCTCCACCGTGTAGATGATGCTGCCGGACACTTCCTGTTCGTCTGCAACAAAGGCCGAAACATTAGGACACGCCCCTTCGCCCCGGGGGCGCTGCCGGGGGCGCTACCGGAGTTGTCTTCGTCTTTGCGGATCTTCAGCTTGACCAGCTCCTCGCACTGCTGCAGGATCTGCACCGCCTCCTCCATGGAGCAGGTCTCCACCCGGACGCTGTCGATGGCCAGCAGCTTGTCCCCCAGCTCCAGCGTCCCCGTCCTGGGGAGCGGCGTGATCACATGAGCGTGTGTACCTGTGTGTGTGTGTGTGTGTGTGTGTGTGGGTGTGTGTACCTGTGTGTGTGTGTGTGTGGGTGTGTGTACCTGTGTGTGTGTGTGTGTGTACCTGTTGTGTGTGTGTGTGTGTGTGTGTACCTGTGTGTGTGTGTGTGGGTGTGTGTACCTGTGTGTGTGTGTGTGTGTGTGTGTGTGTGTACCTGTGTGTGTGTGTGTGTGTGTGGTGTGTGTACCTGTGTGTGTGTGTGTGTGTACCTGTTTGTGTGTGTGTGTGTGTGTGTACCTGTGTGTGTATCTGTGTGTGTGTGTGTGTGTGTGTGTACCTGTGTGCCACGCTGCCCTTCTTGATGTCAGAGATGATCAGAGGGTCACCTGGCGTCCTGTTGGACGGCGCTGTGGACACAGGAAGGTGAAACAGAGCTTAGCCGCAGGGGGGGGACGGGTCGGGACGCTCCCGGTCGTCGTCCCCCCCCCCCCCCCCCGTCCACCTACAGCTGATGGTGATTCCCAGCTCCACTCCGGGCTTCTTGGGAAGTTTCACATGAAACGTTCCTGAACTGGGAACGACGGACTCTGAGAGACACAAACACCCCCCCCGTGAGTGACCCCCACCCGAACCGGCCCGGAGGTCGGGACGCGTGCGTGTGTGTGTGTGTGTGTGCGTGTGCGTGTACCGGCCACGTCGAACTCGATCTCCAGCGTGAGCTGAGCCGTGATGGACGAGTCCCGCAGCAGCTGATTGGTTTCCTCCAGGGTCGAGTCTTCGGTAGGAACTCCATTTATGGTCAGTATCCTGTCACCGATCTGCAGGATTCCACACCTGGACAGACCATCAGCAACGAACAGCTGTTCACCTGAGCTAGCGGGGCCAGCGTCAGAGCGTGATGTCATCACCTCTCAGACGGGCTGTCGGGGTCGATGTAAGCGATGAGCGGCGGCGACGACAGCGTTTCCGTGGCGAAGACTCCGCCCTGCAGTTGCAGGCCGAACCCCGTGATTCCGTCGCCTAGCAACACCACCTCTGTGGTTTCCGTGTGAACGACTTGACCAGCCAGACCCACGGTGCTGGACGCCAGAGACACTGACGGACAGACGTCCAGGTCATTTCTTCAGTCAAAGGTCAAAGAGCGGAGGTCAAATGTCAGACTCACGGGAGCTCTTGAAGTCCTTCTTCTTCGCCTTCCTCCTCATCAGCGTGCCCCGTGGACTCGTGGGATACATGTTCCTGGGCAGGGAGCTCATGTTGAGGGACGAGAGACTATAGGCCGACATGGAGCCGGGAGAGAACGAGTGGCCGAGCGCTGCAGAGAGAGAGCGAGAGAGCGAGCGGCCATGAGGAGGCGACCGACCATCAGACCGGCGCCACGCTTCAGAGAGAGGGCGGACGTACGAGGGTTGTTTGTGTGGCGGTTGTGCGTTCTGGCAGCTGATTGGTCAGGGTGGTACGTATTGTAGTGGTAGGGGGGGAGGATTGGGGCGGAGCTTCCAGTCTCCCAGGGAAGGGGGCGGGGACTACGCTGCACCTTGACTGCACGCACACAGAGGAGGTGTACAGGTTAGGTCAGAGGTCAAAGGTCAGGCAGCAGCGGTGATGTCAGTGTTCCTGTCGTGGTGCGTTTGGGGTCCCGGGGCGTCGTCGCGTACCGTGCTGCGGGGCGTTCAGGGCCGGTCGGGCCGGTCGGGCCCGGTGCTGAGGCAGGATCTCCATGCGGACCGTCTGACAGGAAGCCGACAGCAGCTGGGTGGCCTCGGCCAGAGAGCAGAACTCCATGGACCGCCCGTCCACCGACAGGATGTGGTCCCCGGCGTGAAGCGCGCCGCACCTGCACACAGAACCGGCCCCGGCGTCACGGGCCCGGGCGCTAACCAGAACCAGAAGGAGGTCCAGCAGAACCGGCGTACCTGTCTGCTATGCTGGCTGGCTTCACCTTATCGATGACGATCACCTGCTTGCTGCAGAACATGGACGTGGACAGAGCCACGCCCAGGCTGGAGCCGGTCGCCTTGGCAACCTCCACCAGCAGTGGCCCAGATGCCGTGGCGACAGAGTCTGGCCGAGGAGAGACACGTTGTTACATTCAGCGTGGAGTTCCACAGGGGTCAGTGCTCAGCCCACTAGTAGAACCAACAACCCGACGCTCACTGACCCATCACCGACCCGTCGTACGTAGAACCAACAACCCGCCGCTCACTGACCCATCACCGACCCGTCGTACGTAGAACCAACAACCCGCCGCTCACTGACCCATCACCGACCCGTCGTACGTAGAACCAACAACCCGCCGCTCACTGACCCATCACCGACCCGTCGTACGTAGAACCAACAACCCGCCGCTCACTGACCCATCACCGACCCGTCGTACGTAGAACCAACAACCCGCCGCTCACTGACCCATCACGGACACGTCGTATGTAGAACCAACAACCCGCCGCTCACTGACCCATCACGGACACGTCGTACTCGAGCAGCAGCGTAGCTTCCTGTCCACACTGCCTCAGGATGCTGGTGGCCTCTGATAGGCTGCTGCCATGGAGACGAATCCCATCGATGCTCAGCAACCGATCGCCCGGTTTCACAGTTCCCTCTCTGGAGGGGGACAGTTTCAGAACAGAAGCTCCCAGAGGACAGAGCGCCTCCAGCTGGACGGCAGGGGGACAGCAGGGGGACGCTCACCTTTCAGCCGGACCCCCGGGACGGACGTTCGTTACGACGATTGGGCGAGACTTGTTCCTGTCGTCATTGGAGCCTCCTGCAAACACACGACGTCATGTGTGAACACACACACACACACACACACACACGTACACACACACACACACACACGCACACACATCTCACCTCTGATGACAAACCCAAAGCTGTTTCCTTCTTTGAGAAGCGTCACTTCAATGTTCTTGAACATGACCCCTGACCCCTGCACCGCTGCAACCAAAAGTACACACAGTATCAGTGCTACAGTCCTACGATACTAAAGTATTACAGTACTACATTCCTACATACTACAGCCCTACAATACTACAGTATTATGGTACTACACTCCTACAGCCCAACGATAGTACAGTCCTACGGTACTACAGTCCTACGGTGCTACAGTACTACATACTACAGTCCTACGTACTACAGTCCTACGGTGCTACAGGTCTACGGTACTACAGTCCTACGTGCTACAGTCCTACGTACTACAGTCCTACGGTGCTACAGTACTACATACTACAGTCCTACGGTGCTACAGTCCTACGGTACTATGGTACTACAGTCCTACGGTGCTACAGGTCTACGGTACTATGGTACTACAGTCCTACGGTGCTACAGGTCTACGGTACTATGGTACTACAGTCCTACGTACTACAGTCCTACATACTACAGTCCTACGGTGCTACAGTTCTACGTACTACAGTCCTACGGTACTACAGGTCTACGGTACTATGGTACCACAGTCCTACGTACTACAGTCCGGTCCCCCTCGTAGGACTCCTGCCGTACTACTTACAGACCGGCGGCAGCTCGTACTCGACCTCCAGGACGACCCGCTCGCCGACGTTCTTCAGCAGACCGATGATCTCGTCGTGTCTGAACTTGGCCAGGTTGATGCCGTTGACGGCGCGGATGTAGTCGCCCACGTTCAGCTGGTCACTCCTGCAACGGCGTTCCCGTCAGTCGGCCTCGTCTGGACGGGTCACGGAGGCAGATCAGCGACGCCTTACCTGGCGGCGATGCCTCCCTGTCGTAGGTTCGACACCCGGGGCTTCCCGTCTTTGTCAATGCCGCCGGACACCGTCAGTCCAAGCGTGGTCCCTTCCTTCTTCGTCAGCTCCACCAATGAGCAGCCCCGAAACTCGTCTGCGTCACACAGGAGCACCTGATTGGTCGGTTATTCAGCACAGTCACCAAATGATGAAGTGGACCAAAGTTCTGGTGTTCTGAGCGGACCGGTTGACCTCCAACATTTACCGATGAGTTCTAAGGACTTAGTGGGTCTGTTCAGGAGACAGCGTTCCTGCTCTCATCGCTCTAGAACCAAGAACCAAAAGAACCACGGCAACAGAACAACATGGAGTGGGCCGTCGTAGCAGGACGTCTATTACCTGGAATGCTCTGTCTCCTGATGGCCAGAGCTCCATCCGAGGGTCGCGACCCGGCGGAGTGTTTGGTGTACGGCCCGTCATCTGAAATACACACCAGCAGAATATTTGGAGTCAGAACCGGGTCCAGGCAGGCTCAGATGTAACCGCTTCCTGGACCCGGTTCTGAATGTCTCCCTTTCAGCGTTCAGGTTTTATTAGAGTCTGAGCCCTGAAGGGGTAGAACCATTTCACCTACAACTGAACAGGAAGTTCCTGTTTACAGGAAGTCCAACAGGAAGTCCAACAGGAAGTCCAGCAGCAAGTCCAACA